>NC_142812.1:15919203-16219203 GCF_049724085.1 Artemia sp. Qi Xiang Cuo | reverse complement strand
ATATGATTCATTTTTCAGTTTACACTGTCATTTTCATTTTATTTGGAGAGATTGGCTCCAACTTTGACCCTCCCTCCCCCAGGGTGTTGACGAAATAATGTCACTGTTTATCTTGAACCCTATAACTTACAGATTCTCCCACGAATCACTCATTTCACTAAGATTAGGACACTCATAAGGCCTGTTTTTTCCCTCATCAATGCGCTAAGATCTTAAATCTTCTGTCAGAAAACGCTTAAAAGTGAAATCTTTGAACAAAGATCTTACATCTTTGGTCGTTTTTGTGCAAATGTCTTTCATCATTCTGCTCTGATCAGCGGTCTGAGAACAATGATGAGTAGATCATCAAAGTTCTCTCATCTTTGTTCATTATGGCGAAACAGTGGCGGTCTTCACGCTTTTTGCTGACATCAGTGAGCTGTAAGATCTTAGAATAAAAATGAGTTAAAAAACGATAAATGAGTAACGATAAAAAAAAGTAAAATCTTAGATGTAAGATCTTAGTGCTAAAAAACGGGCCTATAGAATCTGTATAATCCACACTTATATCTTCCCATTTGATACCCTGTTCGCCTATAGCCTTGTGTCGTATTCCTTAAGGACAAAGTTCCGCCAATATTATTTCATTTAAACATAAGTACGGCCAGGGAGGTACGGAGGGAATTCAAATTTGTCTTAGGCTATTTCATGGTATTTCTTATTCAAATAATGTTCTTATTGCCCCCCCCTCAGAAAATTTCTTCGCACATGCCTGGACTGGAAACATCCCTCCTCTACTGCTGATTCTACAGCTGGACCAACTACTAACCTCACTTCCTACCTTAACCGTCTTAGACTATATACAAAAGATTAATATGGTGTTTTTTTTATTTGTTAACTCGAATAATTCAATAAATAAATAGTAAGGGGGCAGATCCGGGGGATTATAAGGGTACTTGCCCCTCTAGAAGGTCAAAAGTTGCACTAATTATGGGGCTGAAGGGGCGAAAAATATCAATGGGGGAGGCCAAGCTTTGTTAGTACCCCTCGGAAATATAATTTCTGTATCCGTGAATATAAATAGTTATATGTCAGTCATACCTGCCTAAAACTGGTGCAAAAAACTTTTCCCCGGAAATTCAAGACACGTTTGGCGATAAAAGTAAACATTTAAGTTTATTTTCGTCCCTGAATTAAAAAAATCCCCTGACACTCCCTTCCCCCAGAGGACCATTGAACATTTCCGTTCAACTTTGACCATTGAACGAATACTTGACCGTTGAACGAATACTTGACCGTTGAACGAATTCTTGAACGTTGAACGGTTCAACGGACTGTTTAACATTTGTGGTTATAGAGAAATTAAATTTTAATTTTTCAGATCTTTTTCCTGCGTAAGATTTTTTCTCATTCCTTAAATTCATAATTTCCTGTTATCTTTTAATGTCATTGCAGTATAAGTTAGTCACTGCCAAGATATGTGAAAACATGGACTATAAATCTAGATTAAAGTATTTCTCGAATGTTTTGCTATTTTTATGTTTTTGTCCTTTATTGCTTCTCAATTTCATTATTAAGTTTTCTTTGCCACCGTGCATAGTACATAGGTAGGCTATGTCATTTTTGTTTTTCTTTGTTTTTTTTTCAGTTTTTGGGGTCTTTTTGTGTGTTCTACATATTGTAGATGCTTCGTAGAAATTTGATGGTCTATCGATGGCTCTTGATTTAATGACCCTTGATTTAATGACTCTTGATTTGATGGCTCTTGATTTGATGGCTCTTGATTTGATGGCTCTTGATTCGATGGCTCTTGATTCGATGGCTCTTGATTTGATGGCGCTTGATTTGTCAAAACCTTTTCACTCTGTTTCGCCCGCTCCCGGCTTTTCACTCTCTAGGTTCAAATGGTATTAGTTTTTCTATTTATTTGTCTTCCAAGCATGGATATGGGAATTCTTTTCGTTACCTTAAAACTATTGAGGGGTTTGTTTAGATTCTCGTCATTGAGATTATTTTTGGAATTATAGGTTTTCGCTTTATTTGCCACCATAATATTTAAAAATTACAACTTAAGAAATTTCCGAATCCAAAATTTAAAAGTTTCAGCCATTTCAGGGTCTTGTCTCATGTTTTCTTAGATGATTGTTTGCTTTTCGTTATGGTCTCCTTTCTTTTTAAAATTTACAACTCCATTTTTTCCTGTTTTTATTATGGGCTAAAAATAAGATATTATTATTATTTAAGTATTAGAGGCGAAACCTCACAAAGATTAATCAAAGGATGCAACGAGATTTGTTTTCGAAGTTGTTGCCAAAATGGCTTTTCCGTGCTTTACCCCCCCCCCCCCTGATCACTTGATTCCCCTTCCATAGGATTCGAAAATGTGCTTGCGACTGCTTAAACATACTAGACAAACTAGACGTCCCAGTACGAGGATGAATTCCGTCACTATATTCAACATTTCACTGGGGATACCCAGTCAATTGGGTGTCCCGAGTCAACAGGGCATTCATATCAAATTTTGCTGAAAAGAGGCTACCCATTTTGAGAGTTGTCCCGATTACCTAATTTAGCCCTCATTCTTCTCTCATCGATAGAGGTAGGGTCGACTCTCGATCCCAAAAATTTACAGTTAGGACACTAGTTCATGCTTCTCGCCAATTGTCACTGAAATCTGCCTATGTTATGAAGAATGTCACTCTGACAAGAATGAAGGAACCCACTTCCCGGAACCCACTCCCCCTCGATGGTCCAGACATCCCCAAAAAGGTTAGGTTAGTCCTGGAGCCCCCCCCCCCTCCTGAACAAAACTATGTATTTCCTGTTTTTCCTAGGTAGCCGTTACCTTTCAAGGAAACCCTCATCCGTCCCTTACCCTCGAAACCAGCTTAGTCCCAGACCACCAAAAAGGTACAACTGCTATAGCCTTATAGCTTTTACTTGTCACACTGTTTGGAAGGGATCTGGCCAGCTCTCCTGGTACACGTCATAATGATACGAATTCGAGAAACTTCCTCAATGGATTATGCCAGGACATCTGAAATATCCGACTAGGACAGTTGCTCTTGTCCTTTTGGAAGTTTGGACCCGAAAAATACAGCTCGGACAGTCACTCATAGTTCCCAATAATTTTGGTCCGGATCTGACAACCAGCTTAGGGATTCTCTTCCCTTTACCTCCTCCACGGGGGTACTATTGGACTCACTTCACTAAATGACATTTAAGTTCTTTACTCATGTCAAGTTTTTGTGAGATTTGACAATCCTGGTAGTTGTCCTCATGACAAGAATTTAGAGATGGGCTCTTCCGAAGTAAAGGGAGGTTGTACTTTTGTTTTGTCTGTGTAGCAGGGGTGGGTGTCTAAAATGCAACAATGTGATTTTTGGCAACTATGTTCTAGTTTTTCCTGAAAGTGTTCTTCGAACCAGTCCTACAGAGAAACCCCTTCTGTATGGAGGGGAGGCACGCTGACACAAACGATCTTCGTACTCATGCTCCAGAAAACTTTAGGATTTTTTGGTATTTTTTTAAAATTAGTTTTAGGTGCTGTTTTGTTCTCTTTTTTTGAAATTGCGTCCTATCCCTCGAAATTAAATTCCTGTGCCATTACAAACAAAAGACAGCCAAGTACGCCCCTGGGTACCTTGGGGCTTCTGCCCCAATCCCAAATTTTGAGGTTTGTTTAAGAGTTTCTAATATTTTTCACACAATTGGTCTATTCTGCTGTTTTTCTGAAGCCCTCTCCCCTCCTCAAGCAAATTGATGCGTTATATATATATATATATATATATATATATATATATATATATATATATATATATATATATATATATATATATATATATATATATATATATATATATATATATATATATATATATATATATATATATATATATAAATCTATATCTATCTATGTTTTGATTTTGGATGGACGACCTTCACGATGTATAGATAAAAAAAAAGTTGATTAGAGCCAAAAATCGTGAAATGGCGGAAGTCTGACTCATATCGCATATAAGTGGAAATTGTGATGTCTAAGTGTAAGGGAGACGTTTTAAGCGTACATTAAGAGCCAACACGAAGTGATGCATTGATTTTTCGTAATTATTAATCCATACTTTTGCTTTTGTATAGAGACGGAAAGAGGGTAGTTTGGGGGATGTCAGTTGGGGAGGAGTGCATTCGCCGCTTAGATTTTGAAAATACGTTTTGGGGGATATTTATCGTTCTTGGTATTTTTATTGAAGAAATTGGGAAAAACACCAAAACTGCCCCCTTAAACGCTAAAAATATACTTACTCCATCCCCCCAAATATTTTGGTGAATTGATGCCGCTGATAGGTTTCTAGCTTTGGAATCATTAAAAAAAATCGGTACTTTTTTATTATCCATAACACAATCAAAAAGTGAATTTAGGTAAATCATAATGGAATATACCAAAATATAATAAAATGTAATACTTTAAGAAGCAGAATTATTGAAACTACAACGAAGAACTAGGAAAGCAGGCCGCCCAGAACGCATTATATGAAGTACCTAACCTAGCTTAACCATCTCTATATATTCAATATTTAATTATTATATACCAAAATCATACTTTTTCCTACTAAGACTGAGACTTTCACTTTCCCACTAAGACTAATTATAACTGATTGTTGAGAGACAAACCGGTTTTTCTCAGATCTAGCAGATCAAAGTTCTTGAATGGTCTCCGGATAAGAGCCTACACAAGTACCAAAAAATCATCTAAAAAGTAAAAGTAGAGTGACGTTAAAACTTAAAACGAAAACAATTTCTTTGTTTTAATAAATAAATAAACTAATAAATAAGTAAAACTAATTATAAAAATTAAATAAAACTAATAAATAAATAAAAAAATAAAAACTAATAAATAAATAAACGAAAATAAATAAATAAACTATATATAGGAGGGAAGTGGTCCACTAAACCCCTCTTTTTATAGTAGCTTTTAATTTATGCTATACATCTTTAGCATGGTGGTCAGGATTTCATTTAGGAGAGAGAAGGACATAAATGATAAGGTTAAGATCTAGATGTTGGGACTTTTTTATTAAAAGTAGCTATGTTAGGTGAGCGAAACTTCAGGAATGGATCCTGGTTCTATATAATGTTGTTCCTAGGTAGGGGCGTAATGCCGTCAAAATTCTGGGGTGGGGGGCAAAGTTCGAGCGAATTTTCCCAAATCAAGTGAAAATGACAGTAAAAACTAAAAAATAAGCCGTTTCGTACCATAAAGATACTATTTAGCACTTCAAGAATACCATAAAGGTACTTTATAGTACCTTTATGGTAACTTGTAGTATCATAAAGGTAAATATATACTAAAAAATTGATCTGTTTCTATTGATCACAGTAGACAGAATATAAACTGTGCTATTGATGCTTGAATTATGCAGGTTTATTTTGGTTTTGACAAGATTTTAGCAGAAACTAAATTTCAGTTGGGGGGGGACTGGGGTCAGGGGGGTCAGACCGAGTTCTGGGAGGGGCAGTTTCTCCCTGCCCCATAGCAAATGACGCCCCTCTTCCTAGGGTTGGTGGCCTCTTGGGAAAAATTAATTACAGCGCCCCATCCCGACTCAAATATAAGCAAAAAAGCCGAACCACAGTGGAAAATTTGATCAAAGTGGGCAAACCCCAGCACGTGCCCCCCCCCCAGCCAAGATATCCGGGGCAGTTGCCTTGCGCCCCGGCCCTTTGAACAGCTTTGAATAAGTGGGCCACAAAAAACTATGATATGCTTCACTTTTTTTCTTATTAGTTTCAGTGCTGGGTACTTGTATGGTATAGCCCCTACTGCTCAAGTTGTTAATTCATTGACGCATTATAAAACCGTTTTTTTCGTTAGTTTCTTTCAGCTTAGCGTGAGACAAGACAAAGAGAAGTGACAGAATGGATGGAAAATATATAATTTGGGCTGTATATTTGCACATTAGGGCTGAGGGTGGGGATAAAGTATTTGGACAGTGTGAAGTTAGAACGGATTTTTGGCCCTCTTGTCACACAAAAAAAATTGTGTTAGATATCGGAATTTTGTCGGATTTTTAAAGGCCGTATCCAGGGGGGGTTACCCGGTTTGAACCCCCCCCCCTCCGAAATGTTTGACCGAGTTGAAAGTAAGTCGAAAATTAGTAAAACCTAGGTAAAAATAAGTAAAATTAGTCGAAAACTGAGTCAAAAATTAGTAAAACCCCCCGAGAAAAAAAATCCTGGATCCGCCCTTGATTTTTAGTAAAAAGCGGATATTTGTCGGATTTTTAATTGTTCTAGATTTTCTTTTTCTTTTTTTAATGGAGAAGGATTTTCAAACTAGCGAAATGGGTGGACCGTTCTCTCAGTGATTAAAAAAAAAACAAGCCTATCACTGGTTGAAGCAAGGCAAAACTTTTGAAAATTTGTTGCAGTTTTGTTCTGCAATAAGGAGTATGAAAAACAAGTAGACCTCCTTGATATGGTTGAGTGTTGTGATGGAAAAGCGGAAACCATTTTCAACCTTATTTGTGATGTTCTTCAAGATAAAAATATACCTACTGAGAACTGGGTTGGATTCTGTGCAGACACGTGTAATACTATGTTTAGGTGTGATAACTCGGTTGTGAGAAGAATCAAAGACATATTCCCATCTGTGATGTGTCAAGTGCAGCAGTCATTCAATTCATTTAGTTGCTTCATATGCTTGCAAACAATTGCCAAAGCAATTGGAAGATATGTGTTGCACAGTATATAATCACTTCAGCATGAGTGCCAAATGACGCTCTGAATTCGAATTGCACCAGAAGTTTACAGACACCCCAGTCCTGAATGTGCTTGCCCAAGGTCAGACACGTTGGCTGTCTCTTCGGATGAGCGCATAGACGTATTATTAAAATTATAAATATATGGATGGGCGTTAAGCGACTATTGCATAATGGGGATACGCTTAGTAGCTACTTTCAGGGAGTAGCAGCTTAGGATCCAACTCACTCGAATGACAGGGCATCGCAAGCTTTAAAAAATCAAATTCTTCGAACTCTTCTTGAGTTCCAGCTCTATATGTGCTGGAGCTGTTTACAGATTTTAATCTTCTTTTCGAATATGAAAAACCTTTGTTTCACAAAAGAAAATTAAAGGTGGAGATACTTCTAAGAAATCTGACCATGAATTTCATGAAGACTAGCTACATTAGGTCAGAGGCGAATCTACAACATTTTAATGGGGGCAAGAGTAGTCCATTTTCGGATATTCAAGGAGCATGGGCTATATAGTAATTTTTTCTCCCCATTACTGGGGGGGGACTGCCTCCCTGTCCCTCCCAAAAGACGCCCCTGCATTAGATCAACCTCGCCATTGAATTTCGACCCTGAAAAAGCAAGTGAATACTCGCCAGCTGAAAATGTGTACTTGGGGATAGCAGCTCACGAGTCTCTTCAAACCTTGCAGTCAGATCCGACTACAAAAGCACAGGAAGGTGAAGTGAAAGTCATCTATAGATGTGCACGTAAGTTGTATGTGGAGATGATGAAGCAAATCAAGCAGTAATTCTCGTTTAAAGACGAACTATTTACGTCGTCTGAGATCCTTGACCCTGCGAAAGCTTTGGACATAGGTGCAATCGGTCTTCTGCAAAAGGTTCTACAGAGATATAGTGCACCGTCGTGGGATGGAAGAAAGATAGCAGAGGAACGGCGGATTTTACTGCTCTTTGATCTTCCAAATGTGACAGATGTCTGTGATTTCTGGCGGCAATTGGCTTCTATAAAAGCACCAAATCTTACTCGAGATTCTCTAACATAATCAGCATTGTCCAATATCTCCTGGCCTTGCCATTTTCGGACTTTGTGGTAGAGCGGTTCTTTTCAACCTTAAAAGATGTTAAATAGATCATAGAAACTCGCTCAAAAGTGTGACCCTTGCTTCAATTATGCAGGTCAATTTTGGCATGAAAAGAAAGACGTCTGTCCCATGATTTAGAGGACGAAGCCCCCCTCTTGAAACTACTCAAAACTGTAAAAGCCAACGCGACGGCTGAGGAGTGCTTTCAGTGTAGTTAAAAAAGTGCAGCTAAAAATAGAAAAAAATGATGAAAGTTTGTTTTGTATTGGAGGAGAAAAAGATTTTATATGAATATTTTAAAATATATGAGGTGAAAAAGAATAAAATTGAGTGTGAATAAGGTGCGTTTTTTTGGAATGGTAAAGATATATATGTTACTATTGAGGGAGAAGGAGCTGTAGGACAGACAGTGTAAAAGCTTGTCCTGTGAATAGAAAAAGATTCCAATGCGACAGAATATTGTTAGATTTTTCGGTTGAAGTTGGAAATTCGTTGGATTTTAGACTTGTGTGGTGTCGGAAAAAATGTCGGATTTTCCGTGGTTGGGTGTCGGAATTTTCAGATTTTTTAAACTGACCGATCGGAAATCTGGCAGGAACAAAGTGGAAGTACTGTGCAGAATAATTGTACCTAACACACTAGGCATGCATACCCACTATATTTTACCATCATCCCCCTAATGTGCAAATATATAGCCCAAATTTGTATCTAAAGTATTATATTTTATCATAGAAAGATATTTCGTTATTAGACAGGGGCTATATCATACAAGTACCCAGTGTTGGATTCTTTTTTTTTATTTAATTTTTTGAAGAGACATATAGAGAGCTGTATAGATAGCTTTTCAATTTCTCGTTGAATCCAATAGAAAGAAGAACATTTAAAAGATTGAAGTAGATAGCAACTTAGAATAACCATAAATTACCCGTATACTTAAGGAAAGTCGCTCCCTAAACAACCCTCTTTTCACGATGAAGTAACTTAAACTTCATTGACAACATGACAATATCTATAATACTGTCACACTGTAATACTTCAGTGACAGTGTCTTCATTGACATTATCTGTAATAAGTTGTTCAAGATTTTATTTTATCTAAGAAGGACTAAGCAATAATAAAATCGTATTTCAAAATAAGGAATTTTTTGCTATTTTGAAAGGTAATTAAGTTAGGTGAAAGAATGAATTAAGAGTCTAAGTTATGACCTAGTAAGGTCTTTTGAAGACCTTACAATCCATCAAAGACCTTATACTCACTTCCTTTTTAAAGGACACTGATCTTTCTTTGGGAAAGGTCTTATTCGCCAGTGAAACTTTCTGAAACATATTTATAGCACAAATTAAGCCTAATCGAATTGTTTTGATTCTCCTAGCATTGTTAAAGACCGTTTTAAAAGGTTTTAAAAAATACAAAGGACATCAAAATAAAAAATTTCACCCTTGGACCCATGTTAGAATCCAGGGCCATCTAAGGTCTGTTCATACCTGAATACCAGGATTTTCTTAAATGTTGTTTTGATTAATTTAAAATTGTGAAGGTTTTAGGGGAAATCAAGTTTTCGTCACTGTTGCCACGTTGAGCCATGCAAACATTTAAGCAAAACGATTTAGCTAAATTTACTAACCTATTTCGTCCTTAAATTGTATGTTGATTCCTAGTGACAAGAAAACCTTCAAATGAAATAAACACCTTCAGGAGCTAGTGGGTGCTGTATATTTTTAGCTTATTTATTGTTGATTTTTCCTCAGTGCTTCTTTTTTTTCAATTTGGTGCCCATTACTACTAAAATTACAGTTTTTTATTTATTTTTATTTATTACCATAATTGTGTTGGCATTACGTTTAATTACTATATTTAATTATTTAATATATACTGGAATAATTTTAGAATTTGAATTAAAGTAATATACCAGGCGGATTAAAACATTATTTTGACTAAACAACTTGACTTGTTTAGTAAGAGTATATTAAATTTCAAGAAGCTTATAAGGATTTTTCATCAAGATTATATAGTGCACATATATAAGGATGGCCAAATTTGCAATTTTTATATAAACGTTATCGCTGCATGATTTTTAATCCCCCCCAACGTAATATCTTCAGTGAATTATAAACTGGCACCCCTTCCACCCTAATTTTCATTAGGAATCGAGACCCTTTTTTTCTAGTTAAGTGTGTCATTTATGGCTTTGTTACTTTCCACTTAACCAAACCAAACAATCAGATTTCATTTTCACTGTCCTTAGTATTTCAAAGAGTTTCCCAAAAGTTTTTCCTTTGACCAGTAAACCAGTTACTAAAATTAATGAAAATATATTTTTATCTCGGTTATGATGGGCCTTTTATGCAATTTTTTTAGCCTTTTGAAATGGGAGGATTAGAGATTGGATCTTGAAAACATATCATCGAAGCATACTTTGGGCTCTGAATTATTCCTTGAAAGGTTTATTCTCCTACGCTACATTACAAGAAAAGAAAAAATCAATCACCTAATATTTTTCTTTTCCATCGATGATCCCCCCCTCCCTTGTTGAAATGGAATCCCGACTTCTGTTTGGTTGTTTTGTCGAAAATTAGCTTTACATCAAAATATTTTACATTTTGCGCACTTCATTGATAATCTACAGGTGACATAGACGTGGCTTGGTTAAAACACGTGTACATTTGGTTTTGTTTAATTACGTCAGAATAAATAATATCTTTTTTCGTAATATAGCTATTAAGTTATTGATATAGTAACAGTATAGCATGTCTAACACATAAATAATAATATAACTATTTTTACAGCTAGTGCATAATTGTTTACAAAATAGTTTTGCATCAAAATAGTCTATTTTAAGCCCCCTTAATTGATAGCCTACAGGTAATATTAATATAGCTAGATTATAACACGTGTGTAGCTCATTTGGTTAATTGCATCAGAATAAATAGTAGATTTTACTTCATAATGTTATTAAGCTAATGACATTGTAATAATAATATAAAACGTACAGGGCGGTATCTAGTTGTTGTTTTTTTTGGGGGGGGGGGGTGGGGGGGGATAAAAAATAAATATGTTGCACATGATACAATAAGAATGCTACATCTTCCTTCTTATCACTAAAAAATCAGACAGAAGTCTTTCTCACTTTCACTTCTCCTCTTAAGAGTCTATCTACATTTTTTTGTTGAAATCACTTCTACAGCGTGTATACTACAGGTTCAGTTTTAGAGGTTTCCTTACAAGTCGGCCGTACCTCGTGCGGGCTGTCGTTGATGTCTCGCTAGCTTGTTGAGGCGGCGTTGCAATGGTATTCTGGCGGGGGCTAGGGGTTTGATTCCTATCCTGGATTGGCAACGGGGATATAAAATGGTCTGCCTGCAACGGAGAGGATAATGGCTTAGGCAGCCATGCCTGGCAGTATGGATATCGTCAGGTCCTTCGTGGACCAAACTCGTTCCTTTCGGGCTTTGATATGGGTGAACTGATAGGTGTTTGCGGTACCTCCGCAGAGTCGTACCTTAATTTGCACTCGTAGTGGGGCTTTGTGAATCAAATTTGCTACAACGGTTTCGAGAGGGTGGTGGTCAGTCGTGACCTCAATGTGGCGACCGTATAGACAACGGTGGAAATGTTTACAGCCGTACATGATGGTGTATAGCTCTTTTTCAAGTTGCAAATACTTCTGCTCTGTCTTACTGAGCGATCTCGACGCATAGACTGTAACCTGCTCTTCCGAAACAAGGTGGGCACCAAGTCTATGGCTAGAGGCGTGGACAATGGGTTCGATATTCTTGCTCTGATGGTTGAAAAACGGGATGTTTGACTGTTTGACACTATAGAGCTTTTCAGGTCCGCGAATGTTTGATGTTAAAGATGTTGAGTCTACGTTCAATACTAGCTTAATCAGGTCAAAGTCGATGCTTGAACGGTGGCCTATGATGGGGGAAGCTGAAGTCTCTACTGCATAAAACTGTTGCCTGCTGCTGGTGTTACATTTTTAGCTACATGATAATTTGCAGACTGCCGATACTGGGATTTTTGCTCCACAGTAGCTGGTGGGGTGCTGGCTTGTGGGTTTCACAGTGGGCTTTGGGGTAATGAGGTCAAAGTACTTCTTTGGAATGATATTTACCTGGGCCCCTGTGTCGATTTTGAACTGGACAGGGAACTGATTTTTGATGGCGAAGGGTATCACTGCTTCATCTTTGTTCGATGGAGTACAGGCAAACGGTTTCATCACCAAGGTCAGCTTCAACAGTATCTTCTTCCACCGTGTTTACTGTCTTGCTTCGACAAACTCGTGCAAAATGGTTGAGCTCTTTACATATGGAGCATGACTTGTCCTTTGCTGGGCAGAAATGGCAGGGGGAATATGTTCCGCCACAAAAGTAGCATGGTTCGCTCTTTGAGCTGCTTGCTTTCTGTTTATTTCGACTTCTGTTTTTGGCTTTGATAACGTGCTATGGCATCAATCTCTAGTTTTACAGTAACGGACTTAGTCTCATACAATGTTTTAGCAGTGCCTGGGTCATTGCATGGATTCTGCACGTAATGGGTGCTTGTAACCAAAGCCGTTCCCAGAGGGGGGTTAGGGGGGAGTTTGAACCCTCCCCGAAATCTTTGTCTGACTCTTAAAAATTTAACAAAAATGGATATAAAGAAATTTTGTATGCGTATTTTGATTTTTTCATGTACCCCCCCCCCCTAAAACTTCTTTTTGAGTAAAACCCCCTCCGAAAAAAAAATCCTGGTTAGGGCCTTGCTTGTAACCATTACGTAGGTTTTAACATCTTACTTCTGACACCATGTGATGCTCGTCTATTAGAATGGTTTATTGACCCAGGCTACCTACAAAATAAATACGTTCCACCCTATACAAGATGAATGCTGCAGGGGGTACCAAAGTAACTTTGCAAAGCGCCACAAACAATTTTTACCTTTCTTTTCGCTACTTAAGTACGAGTCAGGCAAAATTTCAGGGGGTGGGGGTTCAAACCGGAAACCCCACACTGGGCGCGGCCTTGATAACGCATAAATAATGATATAGCTACTTTTATAGGTATTTAAGTAAATGTTTTGTAAAAAGATTTATATCAACAATTTAATTTTTCTGCCCTCTTAGCCTAATTGATAGTCTGCTAGCTGTATTTATGTAGCTAGGTTGAAACAGGTGTTTCCCTTAATTTGATTTAGGTACATCTTTATACTGGATTTAAATTGGCTAATTAGTATGTATAAAATAAAGTAGAACGAACAGAAATTAGCTTGTACTGAAGGGTAAAAACGTAAAACAAACAGAAACTATCTTAGCTATGTTTTTGAGCGATGGAGGGTGTCAGAAAAGAGAGGGAGTTTCGGAGAATTGGTTTTAACTTGCTGTTTTCGTCAATAATTTCACTTGAACTCCACGCCATTTACTAAACTTCTCTCGTGAACAATGCCTCAACTCATGGTCGTATTTAGGGGGAGGGGACTACCAGGTCCCCCCACCGAAATTGTTTTCCGACTCGTAACAGGAGTATAAGAAAATATTTGTAAACAAACCTTTGGACAGAAATACTTTGGTAATCACTAATTTTATTGCTCCAATCCCTTCGGATTTTTTACCCCCCCCCCCCTAGAACGTAAGTATTGGATACAGGCCTGCTTCCACTATCTACGAATTCTTTAGGGTTTCTCAAATAAAAATTGTGCTCTCTGAAATCTCCCTGACAACTAACATCCGTAAATCAGATCAGACATGACTCTTTGGGCTGGGAATAATAATAATATAAAATAATAATGATAAATAATAATAATAATAATATAATTATAGAAAGAAAAATAATTTGAATAAGAAGTGCAAAAAAACGTCCACACAGATGTTGTAAATACCAAAGCGTCATTTAAAATCCTAATCGCTAATTTTAAAGAATGTTTTAAGAACGCCAGGGAAATCTTGGAAGATTCGGGTGTAACGGACAGGAGTGTCGTTTTGGGGGGAATAAGGGGGAAGCTGCCCCCAAAAATTCGGAGAAAAAACTACTATATAACCCATGTCCCTTGACTATTTGGATATGGACCCAGCTTGCCCCCCTCCCCAATAAAAATGCTGGAGCTACTCCCCTGGTAACGGAAACACTGGTCTTGAAAATGGAAATTGGTAATGAAAATAGTAACGGAAACACTAAGTATTGGATACTCTCTGCTTCCACCATCCACGGAAACCTCTTTAAGGTTTCCCAAATAAAAATTGAGCTCTCCGAAATCTCCCTGAGATTTAGCGTCGGTAAATCAGAATATCAGATTAGACACGTACACATGACTTTTTTGGGACGGGGCAATAATAATAATGATAAATAGTAACATAATAATAATATAGAATAACACACTTATTTACTAATAATAGTAATGTAACAATAAATAAGAATATAATAATAATAGTAATAACAAAAATGATTATTTGAATAAGAAGTATCAAAAACTGTATACGTGGATGTTGTAAATACGATAGCGCTTAATTCAAAATCCTAACCGCTAATTTTAGGGATTTTTTTAGAAATCCAAGGAAATCTTGGAAGATTCGAGTGTAACGGAAACACTGGTCATGATTCTAGTTAAGTTTTGATGGCAAAGGAAACACAGTAACGCACATACGGGGAAATAAAATACATTACATTTTGGTCTTGAAAATTTTCAGCTAACACCCACCCCCTTAAATATACCCTCTAGCAAAGACTAATAAAAACGCAAAGGGTTCCTTAGACTTGATCTCTACCACGTTTTATAATGCGGCTTCCCAAGTTGGTTAGATAAAGCCAATTTTCCGTTAATCAATGATTAAGCATCAATAAGATATTGATCACGGGTTTGACAGAAGTCTTAAAGAAACTTTACATATGAATAATGAACTGTATTAATTTAATCAGTTTAATTCCAATTTATTAAATTTATTTATAAATAGTAATTAATTAATTAATAAATAGTTACGTGTAGGAAACATAATTAATAATTAAAATTTTACCTCTGTCGATCATTTTTTAAGGAGATGCGGAAACCCAAACATATGATTATTTGTAGTATTTACACTTATGAAGGTCCAGCGTATTCCACCCTTTTGGAACATTCCCACCTCATTGGAAAATATCCCTGTAAAATTCCCTCTGGAAAGTCCTCCAGAATACCCTCTCTCGCGGAAGAGTCCCCTCTCTCTGGCAATTCCGCCTGCAACATTCTCCAGATAGAAAGTTGAGCAGCCGCAGGGAAATTACCACAAATAAAAGAATGAAGTAAAGAGTATAATTTCGAATCCTAGAAGCGGTGGGTTATAGTATACTCTGAAGGGGCTCTATGCCCAAAAGAACGCGTTCTGATGCCAAAACGGGGATTTTAAGGAAGGGGGAAGGGGAGAATACACATAACACAACAGTTATGACACAGAGAAATGGAGGGACTACTTGCAAAAATTACAAAAATCCTGTGGCTCATAAGATTTCCTTTTTTTACTGATTCAAAATTTCACACAGGATAACAAATGTGATGGAACTAGTTTTTTGTTCTTTTTATTAGCTTAAATTCACACAGGAGAAGCAATCATATATAAACTATCCAGGGCCCTTTTTCTCTCCAGAAACTGTTGAGATTAATGAATAATTTCTGAGACCACACTGGCTAATCATGACAAAACGCAAATCGTAGAGAGAAACGAGGATAATAGCAGCCAGTGAAAAATCGATGAGAACTATGCGTTTATTCCGGTCGAGACCTCCGCTTGACCGTCTTTAGTGCAGAATAATAAAATAATACCGACAAAAAACAAAGGATAATATAAAACCAAAACTTTAAAAATATAAAACCAAACTATGATATTTTCACAAACTTATGTCTCTTTTTCTCTTTTTTTATAAAGTATATATTCAGGCCATATCCAGAATTTTTTTTTTGGAGAGGGTTTTACTCGAAAAAATTTATTTGGAGGATTTTATACAAAAACCTCAAAAAACGCATACAAAATTTGTTTATCTCAATTTTTGTCACGTTCTTACGAGACAGACAAACATTTTTGGGTGGGGGGGGTCAAACCCCCTACCCCCACCCCCCGGGATACGGCCATGTATATATTTCAAAGCTAATATTTTGAGTATTAATGTATGGCAGTCGAGCGGCCCTGAAAGTAAAATTTTTTGTTCTAATAAATAAATTTCAAGAACAAGGTTTATAGAGCTTTATGACTGTAATTCGGAAAATATGGGGCCTAATTGAATAAGACAATAAAAACAAGACAAAATACGCTATTAGCTTTTTAATTGTATTTCTAAATTGAAAATCGTGTCTTTTTCTAACCACAAAAACGAGTAAAGTGATTATTAATTGAGTAGTTAAATATAATGGCTCTTATAGCTGAAATTTGGTTTGACACATTCGGGAAAATTTGAAATAGAACATAGACCATACTTTAAACCAATGGGCCTTTGTGGCTTGAGCTTTTACTTTGTTTGGTGTGTCCGTCCATGACAATAATCGTCAATTATGTGGCAAATCTTGGCCACAACATGGTGAGGTCAATGATGGTAATAATCATTAACTATGATTGGCTCCTCGATTAAAAAAAATCACTCTTTTTGTTTGATAGAGCGAAATATATTGTTTCTTATGTATAGAAGTTTATTTAATATAAGTCATAACCTCATATAGAAGCGGGTGGGGGATTCTAGGGTTGGTCCAAAGGATTCCTTTTCCAGAAAATTGTGATCTAATTATTCACTTTTTGTTTTTTACCCTTCTCCCATGGAAATCTTCTGAAATACTCCTTAGCAGTCATATCTTTGTTTATCTATAAAAATGCACATACATACTCCCCCTTCCCCTAAGAACGAAATATATGTCCTCGAGATTGTTAATTTCCCAGAGGCAGGTGTAAAGGACCCCACTCAGGTACACGCAAAGCATTTTGCTTCAAGGGGAAGGGTAAGAAAAGGGAAGTATACAGATGTATATTAGATACAGGCAATACCCTCATATAGATTTGGGGGGGGGGGAGATTCTAGGTCTGGCCGAAAGGACTATTTTTCCAGAAAGTTACGATTTGAATATTCTCTTTTGTTTTTTTAACCTTCATGAAAGTTTTCTTATATCCTTTTTAACAGTCAGATATTTGTGTATCTATGAAAATTCACATACATGCCCCCCCCCTAAGAAGAGAAAATACCTCCTTGAGACTTTTAATTCCCTCAAAAACGGGTATACAGGACCCCGATGAAGTACGCGCGAGGAATTTTGCTTCAGAGGGCTGGGGGGGGATTAAGAAAAATTATAGGCTTTCTGCGTGAAAATTTTGGAAGAAATCGTTTAAATCTTGATACTTAGGCGGCCAGGCCTGAAGGGCCGATGCTTACATGTCTAGTCTTAGCGATTTCTTGTTGGGAAAATTTATAGGGGAAATACAAACGATTATTCCAGAATGCGGTGCTCGATCAGGCATGTAAGAATTTTCTCCTTTCAATTGACACCCCGTGGGGGACCATAACCTAGTAAAAAATAGGTGGATTAGGCCTATCTTGAACATGTAAGGAACTGAAGTGAAAATCGCAAAAACCCTTAGATTCTGGGGCTTGGGGACCGATCTTGAAATTGCTAGGTAAAATTTGAGTTTTAGTCCGAAATTAGGAATTTTCCTGGCAGTAGCTTGACTAATCTTACTCAAGCGGCTCAAGTATAGGATTCTTCCCATGTGCAGGAGCGAGGGTTTTCAGTGCCTGGCCACAATGTCAGTTTTTGGTAACTGACTCTTTTGAAGTTTTTGATAACTGACTGAGATTTGAATTATTCAATTCCAATTATATTTAACAGTGAGTAATACCCAATTTAAGGCAGGGACGGTCACAGAGAGGGTGTCTCGAGACCGGCCTTCTTATTTTAATGAATTTCTGGGTACTTTTCATTCAAATTACAAATTAAAGTTTGTTTTCGTATTATTAACTTTCCCCTAATTAATTTTTTATTATTGGACCCCCCCACCGAGAAGAAAATTCACGGGTGCATGCCTGATATCAGGTATACATGCATACACAGAAAGGAAAGGAGGGCTGGTTAGAAGAGTTTATTTTACCAAAGACAATTTAAAGATCCCCTCTAGAGGAAGAGCTAATTTTTGCATTTGGTGTACTTTTTAAATTTTCCAATTAGTCTTCCAATCAAGGCCGTACCCAGGATTTTTTTTTCGGAGGGGGTTTTACTCAATTTTTTTGTTTTTTGGGGGGGGGGGTTACATAAAAAAACTCAAAAAAAGCATACAAAATTTGTTTATATTCATTTTTGTTACGTTCTTACGAGCCAAACAAACATTTCGGGGGAGGCTCAAACCCCCCTTACCCCCGCTCTGGGTGCGGCCTTGCTTCCAACTGACTCCCCTAGGAGAGCCCAACCTATAAGAAAAAGGGTACATTAGGCTTATCCTGAACGTGTAAGGAACTGAAGTGGAAATCGCAAAATATTTAGATCCTGTGGCTTGCGGACTGATCTTGAAATTACAAGGCATAATTTGAGTTTTAGTCCGAAATTCGGAATTTTGCAAGCAGTAGCTTGAGTAATCTTACGGGGGGGGGTCTTACTATGTGCAGATGCTAGGGTTTTCTATGATCGGAGACAATGTCAGTCCCCCCATCACTACCACAATATAAGTAAACAAAGTACAGTTTATTTTTAGGCTAAACAAAAAATCAGCTTAGCGTCCCCTCGGAGGCTGGATCTGAGACCAAACATTTCCTTGCCTCGTGGCTATGCCACTGGTGCCCGTATGTTCCTATCACCGTATTTTTGCATGTATATTTGCAAGTAATTGAAAATAGACATACAATACGTCAGTAATACTTTATTGTTAACATTACTTTTTGTTTGTTTTGCTACTACTACTACTAACAACTCATCGCAGCACCAAGCCGCCTGAGGCCAACACAGCTACGCACGCTCCTCCTCCACCCCAATCGATTCACCGCCTCCCTTTTTATACCTGCCCCGGAAGTTTCCAGGTCCTTTAAATCTTTCTTTATGGAGTCCTCCCACCCCAGACGGGGACGACCTGCTTTCCGTTTAACCCTAGATGGTTGGCCGAAAAGAACAATCTTCGGCAATCTGTCATCCTTCATCCGCACAACATGCCCTAACCACCTCAACCTTTCTTTCATTATAGACCTAGAAAGCGGTATTGAACCACATTTTTCGTATAGCCTATTGTTTGAAATACGGTCAGTCAGCCGGGTACCCAGAAGAGTCCTTAAGCAATTTCTCTTGAAAACATCTAGAAAATCTTCATTCGCTTTTCGGAGCGTCCATGCTTCAGAGCCATGTTTGACCACTCTCATTACTGTAGCCTCTAATATTTTAATCTTGATTTGCACACGTACCGTTCTATTCTTCCAAACATTTTTTTTACTGTAAATAAACACCCCGAGCCTTGGCTGTTCTATTTTTAACATCTTCACTGTTGTCATCGTCTTGACTAATAATACTACCAAGGTAAGTGAAGCAGCCGACCTGATCGATCTTTCCATTACCCAACCTCACCTTTTCATCTTCACTTATTCCTAGCCTTAGCAACTTAGTCTTCTTAACATTAATTTTCAAACCAATACTAGCACCCTGAACTCGCAAAACCTCTAAAACTTCATTCATTTTGCTCACACTTTCATCTAGGATGATTAAATCATCAGCATAATCCAAGTCCAGGAGATTTGTTTTAGATTCCATATATTTATTCGTAGTCATTTCGTGTTTATAAAAAGGGAGGGAAATGGATCAGGGAGGAATTGTCGATACTTCGAAATGTTTTGAAGAGAAATTTAAAACTTCTAGTGCCGGTGATAGCCAAGGGCGGATCCAGGATTTTTTTTAGGGGGGGACGCAAAATAGGTTGATCTGATAAACTTGAGTTAGAAGCAAGTTTAATTAACGCAAATTTGGGTTAATTAAGTAAATGACACTACTTTAGACTATTTTAGGGGGGGGGCTTTCCCCTGGATCTGCCACTGGTGACAGTACAGCGTTACCCAGCAGAAAAAGAACAACATAAAACAAGCTTATCTTTAATGTATCAAAATTGTGTCATTAAAAATATATAAATTTTCAATAGTTTTATACGAAAATAAATAAAATGTAAATATATAAATGTATAAGTAATTAATTATATTTTCACGCTAGAGAATTTTTAAAAACCCGCTTAAAGTATAAGACTGAACGCTTAACAAACAAACTTAACGCTTAAAACATTGAACAGCTGAAGAAGGTACGGATTTCCTTAGAAGTTGTAATTGTCTTTGGGAATCAGTAGACCGTTTTATCTTTGAAGTTTTACGGACGAAGAGCACAGTCACATTATGGTCACGGCTTGTACCATCACATTACATGCTCTGACTTGTACCATTTTGGTATAACAATACTGGAATTCATATATTATCGTAGCAATAAATTTGAAGATCAAATTGCTTACTAATGACTATTAATATAGCTGCCTTTTGAACTTTGACACATTCACAATTGAAATGTAAGTTGAACACCCTCAGACAATTAAGCTTGGGTTTTGTGCTCTACCCGGGTTACCAGGGTCGTAGTAATTCTCATGTCAGCAAAATATCATTGGTGTTTTGGAGATTGTTCAAGGCTGTTCCTTACTCAGCAATGATGGTGAATTTTATGCATGTCTTATCTCATCAGTTTTAGGGGGTAGTTACTTCCTTTTGTTGTTCTCAATATTTAGTTAAATAACAACAGAGACCAGATTACTGTTTTATCAGAGCTTTGCCCCGGGGTTTAATTCGAAGGAGTGGGAGGGTAACTGTACATAGTCGTTTAAAGGGTTTTTTAATAATTGCCTTGCCAGAATATGCATGTCCATGGAATTTTACACATTTCGTTGGGAATCAAACTGGAACCCCTTGGAATCTGTATTCCGCCTTGTTTGACGTATATAGAAGGAACATCTCATGAAGACCGCGAAGATTAAAAAAAGTTAATAATATTAAAAATAATAAAAATAATTTATTTGTACACAAGGCAGGGAGGGTTGTGACAAAATGAAGAAGATGCTAACCAAAAAATTAATTCACTTAGCATCTTACGCATAAATACGTAAAAGTAATCAAATATAAACTTCTATGAATAAAAAGGCCTCTATAGCTGTGCCCTAGAATTTTTCGAACTTATATCCAATTCGGTGTTTAACAACAACAAAAAATCTGAAATGCAAATCGACAAAAACCAGGAATAAAAAAAATGCGTCGGAGTCGCCTTTGGCTGACTAGTCATACAGATTTAAAGTTCTTTGATGATTACAGTTCAAACAAGGACCAACATACCTACCTATCTCTTAAAAAAAAGATGGGCTTAGGATTGATGGAGGGGCTGGTGGTTTGGAGGGGCATGGAGGGGTATGGAGGGGCTAGCGTGGTTTTAAGATATTTAAAGTTTTGTTTTTTGGAGTTTAGATGGGGAAAAAGGTACCTAGGTTAGGTTAGGTTACGTGTTTAATAAATGCAATGCTTTGCCCCCCCCCACCCCCCTAATGTGCAAATATATAGCCTAAATTTGTTTCTAAACTATTATATAGTCATCCTATTTTATTTTATTTCATTAGCACTAACCAAACTTGACTTTTTAGAAAGGGCCATATAATGCGAAAGTACCGAGAGGCTACATGAACCCTTTGATTATCCAATTATATAGATTAAAAAGGCTGGTATGACTGTAGCTAAAATGAAGTGCAACACAGCTTCCTTTCCGCTGAAAGCTGGCAGGGGTGGGCAGTGACGTCAATCAGGGGTCCATTTCCCGATACTGTAAATCTCAGACCGCGACATTTGCCACCCAGTTCCGCCGCATTTGGCAGTTTCTACCACAATTGGTACAGTTTCCGCCACGATTAGCACAGTTTCCGCCACAATTGGCACAACGCTTGGCACACTTCCGCCACGCTTGGAACGCCCCAGCTGATAACCGGCATTTCTGAGACTGGGCGCCCCCGGAGTAAATCCATGAAAATGTAAGGAGGGGGAATGCAGTTTTCAAAATCTGTTGGCGGGGGCAATCTTGTTTTTTTTTATTATTTCCAATATAATACCATTAAAAGACATTTTTCAATAGAAATACCCAAAAAGGTATTTTTCAAAATATGTCAGTCGATATACGAGTAAATAAGGCTATACTTATTTAAATATAACCTATATAAGACCTCTACGTATTAATGTTGTATAAGTGTTTCGACTGCGTCTGACTTTCAGCAAAGTGGAGAAATTACCAAGTCAAATGCGAATGTGATTTGATCAACTTAAAAACAAAGTTTAAGCTGTGTTCATGAGACGTGATAAAACGCAGACAAAGAAACTGCAAGCGTGCAAGGGGCCTAAAAAAGAGATAATTCATGGCTTCGGAAAATGTCAGTGCCTAAATTTATGCAACTAAACACTTTATACAGGAAAGAAGGGATCCATGTAAAATCAACCGGCCATTGTTCTGGATATAGTAGAAATTGGTTTGCATCTATTGAAGCTGGAATAATCCCTTTATTGTAGTTAAAACGGTATGTTCAACCTTTAAAAAGTGCATCAGGGCCCATAGTAACCAAAGGTTTAAATTGCGCGTTATGAAAAAAAACTGTCTAGCGAAAAAAATGCGGATTCAGGTATGGTAAATATTATTGGTAGGCAACTCCTTTAGTATACCTACTCTTTTATATATCTCGAACTGGAGACGCGTTGAAAACCCCGTTTTTACGGGATGATACATGACATCGCTGTAGAAAAATACAACGTATTGCGTGGTTTTAATTGCGTATACGATATTTAAAGTGTCGTTTTCTGTTGTTTTTTTTTGGGGGGGGGGGAGGGTACGGTGCAATCCCTTTATATGGGCCTTTCCAAAAAGTCAAGTTTGGTTAATGCTAGTTGAAACAAAATAAAATAGGATGACTATATTATAGTTTAGAAACAAATGTGGGCTATATATTTGCACATTAGGGGGGGGGGGCAAAGCATTGTACATGTTAAATACGTAACCTAACCTAGGTACCTTTTTCCCCATCTAAACTCCAAAAGACAACACTTTAAATATCTTAAAACCACGCTAGAAAAAGTATTTCACTCAGCGGTGTCTTGAATCATCTTGTAAAAACGGGTTTTTCAAAGCGTCTCTGCCGTTTGACTGTAGCATCTCTTGTTGGACTTCTTTAGAGAGACCCATAGTAAAGGGATTGTACCAAAGGTACCTAGGTTAGGTTACGTATTTAATATCTGGTGTGCTTTGCCCCCCCCCCTAATGTGCAAATATACAGCCCAAATTTGTTTCTAAACTATTACACAGTCATACTATTTTATTTTATTTCATTAGCATTGTAAAGTATTTAACATCAATTCGAGAAACTTTTCCGGGTATCTCATTTCTTAGTTATTTGGGCATTTATGTGTGAACGAGAGCATTCCAGGGGGGCTCTTGGGACTGAAGCTAGTCGTGGGAAAGGGCCCGTTTCCAGGCATGGTTGAACAACCAATAGCTGAAACTTCTGTTCCAGGAAAGTTATACTCTTGGTTCACTTCTAAGGGCAGTCCATCTTTCGCCTTCGTCGTAGCTAGTTGTTCTTGTGCTACCTTATTTTCTCTATGTGCATACTCATGTTATTCAATAAAGACGACGTACCGTTTATCGTCTATCTTTGGAATTTACGTAACCCATTACATCTGCCAATACAAAAAGGGCATACAAATAAGGAACTAAAAAGAGGTTTACAGCATTAACCAAACTAGCAGTATATAAAAGAGTAGGTATACTAAAGGAGTACCCTATTATTTCTACAAATTTTGGTACTTACGTGTTTTAGCGACCACGCCAAACAAGTGAAGATACGCTAATTCTAATGAAATATACCAAAATATGATGATGATGTACTACTTTGGTAACACAATCATGGAAAATACAACAGAGAATTATGGAAAACAGGCTGCCCAGAACGCATTATATTAAATACCTAACCTAACCACCTCTATATGTTAAATATTTAATTAAAATATACCTGCATAGTAGTTTTTCTCGCTCAGGCTAAGCTGATTATCTCCGAGTGGACACAGAAAACCAGTTTCATTACAGATCAAAAACTAAGTGTGGTCGCTATAACACGTAATTACCCAAATTTTTAATGTTAATACTAATAGAATAGAATTTTCGAAAAATGCCATCTGAATAGGAATTTCAAAATTCTACAAATGTAAGGAAATATCACATGTCAGTTTATTTGAAACAGTTTTTCAAAAATACGTTGCACAAACTGCAAAGCAGTATTTTATTTGTTTTAAGTTTCAACTTCACTGTTTAATTTCATCAAAAAAAACTTTGTTTTCAGGGACGTACGCAGGGGGGGGCCTCCGGGGCCCGCCCGCCTCCCAAAATCTCTCGATTTTTTTCATTTTCCCATACTTTTCTGATTTTTCTCACAGAATAATGGGTTTGAAGGATTTGCCCCCCCGCGGAAAAAATTGGGCCCCCCCGAAACAAATTGCTGCTTACGTGCCTGTTTGTTTTATAAATTAATTCGATTAAAAGGGTCCGATGGGGCGTCCACTTTCCACCACCTGGTGCAATATCACAATGCCAAGTGTGCCACACACTTTCGCCACGCTTGGCACAGGGTAGAAGTTTAAGTTTATTTCATTATTAATCTTTTAAGTTTATTTAGTGGGACAGGGAAGGGCAAGACACATGTAAATTGTATAGGATACTACGTAGACCTAAATGATTGACGTCATACCAGATGGGCACTTGGTAACCATCGCATGACGTCAGAGAAATTTAAAAATAATGGCCGTTTTTCATTTAAACTGCGTCACTCTAGTGGCCGCTATATTTGGAAAGATTGTTGAATAGAGAATATAATGGTAATACTCTTGTGTAGCTAAGGTGATCCCTTCACAGGAGGTATCGTGGTTCCTAAGGTGATTCCTTCACAGGAGATATCGTGGTTCAATAATTACCTTCTCCAATCTTCTTTTATGCGAGGTGTTTTTTACTCCCAAAGAAAAGACGTATGAAGGTCGTCGCTTAAACATCATTGTTTGGTGTCTCTAATAGTCAAGGCCGGTGGTTTCCTCCATTGACAAAACGATAAATGAAAAACTTGAAATCCTCTTCACAGGCCGTAGATGTGTGTAGACCCACACGGTAGGAAGGGTCTACACACATCAGGATCTACTACACAAGGGACAGTTATTTTATTTTGTTTCAACTAGCCTTAACCAAACTTGACTTTTTCGAAAGGCCCATATAAAGGGATTGCACCGTATCCCCCCCAAAAAAAAACAAAAAAAAACAGAAAATGACACTTTAAATATCGTATACGCAATTAAAACCACGCTATACGTTGTATTTTTCTACAGCGATGTCATGTATCATCCCGTAAAAACGGGGTTTTCAACGCGTCTCCAGTTCGAGATGTATAAAAGAGTAGGCTACTAAAGGAGTTGCCTACCAATAATATTTACCATTCCTGAATCCGCATTTTTTTGCTCGACAGTTTTTTTCATTTACTCCCAAAGAAAAGACGTATGAAGGTCGTCGCTTAAACATCATTGTTTGGTGTCTCTAATAGTCAAGGCCGGTGGTTTCCTCCATTGACAAAACGATAAATGAAAAACTTGAAATCCTCTTCACAGGCCGTAGATGTGTGTAGACCCACACTGTAGGAAGGGCCCATAGGGTCCGAGGGTAGAAATAAAATTTAGGGGTACTTATCTGTTAGCCAGTATATACTCGAGAATTTGGATCTATAAAATCAGACACTAACCAGTTTATTGCTGCTTGTAGCGAGGACAATTAGCTTCTGCTCAGTGGAAAACTACATTGTAGCTATATTTGGTACTTATGTAGAAAGCGGTAAGTGCGTTAAAGGGGAAGTTTCGTTGGTACTCTTCTATTAAACGGACTCCTTTATCTACGGCAATGCATACCAGTCACGAAATAGACTGAGACGCGTGATGAAAACAGGTTTACAATGCCTTCTTGGATATAAGCAAAGGCAAAAACTGTATTTAAATTGTTGTTTTTGGGGGGTTTAGGGGGGGGGAGGGAAAGGTACCTAGGTTAGTTTAGGTTAAGTTACGCATTTAATATATGGTATGCTTTATCCCCATCCCCCCCTAATGTGCAAATGTATACCCCAAATTTGTTTCTAAACTATTATATATTCATACTATTTTATTTTTTTCATTAGCGTTAACCAAACTAGCAGTATATAAATGAGTCCCTTTAATAGAAGAGTACCGTTTCGTTAATGCTAATGAAATAAAACAAAATAAGATAAAAATATAATAGCTCAGAAACAAATTTGGGCTATGTATTTGCACATTAGGGGGGTGGAGGTAAAGCATAGCATATATTAAATACGTAACCTAACCTAGGTACCTTTTAGTCCCCCTAAACCCCAAAAAACTACAGTTTAAATATCGTTTCCGCAGTGAGAAACCTTTTGTAATGCCTATCTTTATACAGCGTCTCATATAAGTACCGGGTAATGCATATCTATTTTCGCAATACACTTACCGCTTTCTGCATAAGTACCTTATATTTTAATAAATATTTAGCAGGTATTTTGGCTAGGTTACATTTTGCATGCAGCCCCGTTATACGTAACCCCCACCCCCCGAATATGCAAATATACAGCCCAAATTATATTATATTCTAATCTAATTATATCATATCTATCTCCCAAGTGTCTCAGTTGTTTCAACACCGTACCTGCAGATCCAAATTCTCGAGTGTGTACTGGTTAACAGATAAGTACCAATTTGGGTAGCTGAAAATATGAAAATACCATTTTGGATGGAAATTCGGTATTTCAGACCCATTGTCTAATCCTAAAGATTAAAATTTTTTGCTTATGAGTCCATCAATCGAAAGATTCAAACTATTAACCGGTCAAATTGATCAATCCGAACAGTTAATCGAACAAACTCAAACTATTTGAATATTACGTCGGTTCGTTTTTTCACGGCTCGTTTTTTCAAGGCTCTGGGTGTTTTTTCACAGTTAAAAATTTCTTGAAGGATAGGAAGATAAGTCTGCAAACCATATTTAGAATATTAGAAGCTACAATGATGACATTGGTCAAATAGGGCTCTGAAACAAGGGCACTCCGAAGAGTGGATGAAGATTTGCTGGATGTTTTCCAGATAAATCGCTTTCGGATTGTTCTGGGTATCCGGCTGACTGACCGTATTTCAAACAATAGGCTATACGAAAAATGTGGTTCAATAACGCTCTCTAGGGCTATAATGAAAGAAAGGTTGAGGTGGTTAGGGCACGTTGTGCGGATGAAGGATGAGAGATTGCCGAAGGTTGTTCTTTTCGGCCAACCATCTAGGGCTAAACGGAAAGCAGGTCGTCCCCGTCTGGGGTGGGAGGACGTCATGAAGAAAGATTTAAAGGAAATAGGAACTTCGTGGACGGGTGTATAAAGGGAGGCTTTGAATAGATTGGGGTGGAGGAGGATCGTGCGTAGCTGTTGGCCTCAGGCGGCTTGGTGTTACGTTGAGTTCTTAGTAGTAGTAGTAGTATTAGTTTCTAAAACAATACAAGAAACTACGTTTTTTTCTAATGGAAAAAACATATCATGTCAACAAGTTCAGCAGTATAAGATCATCACTTATACTAGCTAGTTCGAAAAATCATAGAAATTATAGAATTACAAAATAAAATGACAAAAAAATAGAATAGAAAGAAATAAAAAACATAAAATTACCATTTTTGTTAATCAAGAGCTAGCTACGCTTGCAATATTTACCAGCGAATAAGAATAAAATCTTAGAACTCACTTCTACTCCAAAAATTTCCATCAAAAGGTACCATTTCTGGTGCAATAAGGTACTTTACTCTGATGATATTAAGACGATTTTATAGAAAGCACGTAGATCTAGGCAATGAACGGTGATCCCTTAAACGCCTCTCTATTATCTTTCAGTCATAGTTAATTGTTAAAAAGAGACGTGGTAAAAAGAGAGAATAGAAAGAGATACATCACCCATGCACAAATGTGTTTCAAGATGGGGGACTGTAATATTCTGGTCAATGTTTTTCTCACTGGCAATTTCAACGTGTACTTTTTTCGGTACTTTTCTGAAATGCAGGACACACGAAAGAAAGACCGCATTGAAATCTCAAAGCCGGTATTGATAAACAGGTTTCCACTGCATAGTGAGATATTGCTCAGTCCGTGACAAAGATTTAAGCTGTAGTTTTTTTGGGGTTTAGGGGGACTAAAAGGTAGCTAGGTTAGGTTAGATTTGGTTACGTATTTAATATATGCTATCTTTCCCCCCCCCTAATGTGCAAATATATAGCCCAAATTAGTTTATAAACTATTATATTTTCATCCTATTTATTTTATTTAATTAGCATCAACCAAACTTCACTTCTCGCATGTGTCCTGTGTTTCAGAAGAGTACCCTTTTTTCTATTTCGATTTGATTTCATGTTAGTAGAATTTCTGGCTGTTTTTGAAATTCTCAAGAAATTATTTTTGCAAATACAAATGATTAATCAGTTAAACCTGATTAAAAGCTACTACGCTACAATTATAGCTATTCTGTTCTTGTATAACGGAAAGACAGCGAAGGCTTCACAGTTTCTTGCAAGGAATTTGTTCTGATTTTTGGTGATTGAGGGCAGGGGCGTCGTTTAGAGGGGGGGGGGACAGTTGCCGAGAAAATTTATTATATAGCCCATGACTCTTGATTATCCGGATATGAACCCTTCTTGCCCCTCCAAAAAAAAAATGCTGGAGCTACACCCCTGATTGAGGATGTTCTTAAGATTTAAATGAATGGTAGAAATACCCTGTACCAATCTGTTATAAATTGAAGCGACTACAGTCTATGGCGTATATTGAGGAATACCCAAGGGGCAATCATTTTAAAGAAACATGGTTTTTAACGAGAATAAGAACCTGGAGGCAGGTTAGGGTTTCTGTAATCGCGTTTTCTCCTAAAAAAATAGTCGTAATTGAAATTTCAGCATGGAAATTGTCGTTTTATGGTTATGCTTTAGATTTTGGTGGCAAATATGGATCAAGTTTATTTAGCTAAATTTGTATAGCTTTGCAGAAAATGCTATATAACCCTGACAAGTTGCAGTAACTTAAACTACATAACCTGGAATACCATTCATAAAATAGGTATTATTTCTTAGGGAGGAAAAAGGGGGCCCGACTTTAGCTGATGAGGTCTAGCTCAGTTTTTATACAGTTTGAAATGCTTGCATTTAAAAAAAAAATAGCGATTTTAATGATTCATTTTTCAAATATGAACAGAGCTTTTCCCCCCATTTTTGAGCCATATGAGATTCGACCTTTAAGCCATAATTTCAGGTCACATCAAATTTTCTGTTTTTTTCCCAAGATAATATATTGAGTAGATAAAATATAAAGAAGAGCTGTTTTTTTTTGGGGGGGGGATATAACCTAGATTTTTATGTGCTCGACAGACTCGAAAGGATGACAGGGACAATTATTCAAAATCAAACTGCAACGTGGCTAAGGGGAGGGCCGTTGCCCACTTTTGGATCTTTACAACGTAGGGTGAGGACAGTTACTTAGGTGAAATTCGAGTAGCCAAAAACCCATAGAATAAAGATTTACATCCATCTTAAGAAATAAATGTGTATCCCACGGTGCATCACTTCTCAGCTTATTACTGTTTGTATCACATAACATAGTTTCTTCTCAAGGTAATTACCACTAACATAATTGCTTGGCTGCGGCTTGCAAGTATCATGATTACGATAAACTGACACGTTTATTTAGATAGGTCATATTACTTGGTGTGTCTTTGGTCTTTACTTACGAATCTAAGGTGTATCTTATCATACCTAGTTTGATACTGTAGGTTTGAACTCTGGATTTTCTCAAACTCTGGAGGGAGAGGGATTATTATAAAAAAAATGTTTCTAATTTGAATAATAAGTATCCAGAAATTTGAACGAATCTGGGAGTTTTGTTGTTGGGGGGCTCCCCCAAGAACAAATATGGTTTTCGGCCAAGGTGGTTCCAATGGTGTACTCTGTGTTTTGGATACTTTTTTAGTAGCCGGGCAACACGCGAGAAGAACTGCATATAGAATCTCAAAGATCATATTGAAAAACAGGTTTCTGCTGACTAGTAAGGTATTGCTCTCTCAGTTAAAAATATTTAAACTTTAGTTTTTTTGGTTAAAGGGTCAAAAAATTTGCCTAGGTTAGGTTACGTTCTCGCGTGTTGCCCGGCAACTAAAAAACTAGCGTGTTTTGTTCCGAAGCCAGTTTTAGTTGTTTTCGGGCTATTTATTTTGTTACTATGGGACATGTTCGCCTTTTACTAGGTTGTAGCTACCGCTGTGATCGCGATGTTGCTGATGCACCCTTTTGACTACCTGCATGCAGACGGCGTGTTGTGATTCGGTTCAACAACGCAGGTCCATTTCTTGAGAAGATTCTCCCGTGACTAGGGATCGAAAATAGGAAATTTGACAGGGGTAGCGGTAGCAAGAACGTTCTCTACTCGCTTCACTCAACAACTCAGGTGTTCGACATCTGCAAGTCATTAATGTCTGCAACTACTAGGAATGATTCTAGATGATTCTAGAATGATTGATTCTAGAATGTTTATTCTAGAATGATTGATTCTAGAATGATTCTAGAATAGTATTTTTAACTCATTTCTCTTATCCTATTTTAAAATGATGTTAATTTTTTTTTATTTAAAGTGATAATGCTTGTGAAAAAATATTCTTAAAGCTACCATTTAGATTTCTGGATCTTAAAGTGAAAACGTTACTTTCAAACTATAAATTGAATATTCAAAGCGGCGAAACGATTCAAAGAGGTCACATGCGGTTGTTCAAGGTTCAAGGTTTTATTAATAATACCATATTTACACAACGTATGAAATTTCTGACAGAGAGAAAACTCGACAGAGTCGGGAACAAAAACCACTTAACACATAAATTTAAATTAATCGTACCTCTACTAATATTCCACTTAAATATATTTAAACCAAAATTTTTAATTTTCTATTTCAAACTACCCTCAAAAATAAAATATAAAACAATAAGTAACTAACCTTTCCAGGCTCCTCGACCCCCCACCCCTCCAGAAAAAAAACTTATTCAATTCATCAACGGGGGAAAAGGGACCAACTCCCCCCAAACATGCCATACAAAAAAAGTGTACAGATGTATGTACAAGGACATACACATACGTATACCAATATACACATACATATATGTGCATATGTTGTGGCAATATATTGTCTTCAAGCCATTTTGAGGATGTTACCACCTCCTTTGCACGAGAAAAGCAACTTGTAAGTTCATGAACATTTTTTATCTAGTGAGACAATGCTGTTTTTTGGACCCCAAACTTTTGTGGGGATTGCTGCCATGTGCTTGTTGTCTGAGTTTCTTATATCTTATCTTAATCTATTTTTTTCATTAATGGTAGGGGATGGGGGTGGTGGTGGATGAGTTAGTACTGGTGGAGATGAGGGAAGCAATCTTACAGGGCTGAGCTGGGACAGCAAAAACGGGCATTGTGCATTATATACTTGAGTAGTTATTTTTAACAAAATAGCATTACACCAGGATCCATTAATTACACCAGATTCTATTTTTATAATTAATGGATTTTATAATTAATTATTTTTAACAAAATAGCATTCCACCAGGATCCATTAATTACACCAGATTCTATTTTTATAATTAATGGATTTTATAATTAATTATTTTTAACAAAATAGCATTACACCAGGATCCATTAATTACACCAGATTCTATTTTTATAATTAATGGAATTGAATGTAGTGCTTTTCCAAAACCCGTCGGTATCAAAGGGTGTTGCCATGATTAAAAGCGTACAAGGATTAAGCTATTAAATTCTATGTATACTTTTACTGGATAATTACTTAATTTGTAGTTCTAAAGAAATTGTCACGATTTTTGACTACCGGCAAAATTAATAAAAAGCTAAATTGTTTATTTAAATGAAAAATGAAGTTATTGAATATCAAGTTTAGAAGTAGTCTTGAGAATGAGACAAGTTACTTAACTTTGCATATTTGAGTTTAGAATGCGAAAAGTAATCAATTGTTGGGTTGGAAGAGGCACATGAGTAAAAACTTATGTTGAGGGGGGAGGGGAGATGAGAAAAGATACAGAAATTGGTGCTGAGTTTTCCCAAGTAAATTTTGAACAATTTTCCGTTTTTTGCGGGATGTGGTTTCAAATTTTACTAAGTGTCCATCCAAACCCTTAATTTTTGAAAAAGTTTTGACAAGATGAAGTTTTTAATTGAATGAATATAGGTTTCTTGTCTTTGTTTGGGAGATGAATCCGATAGTTATTGTCTATCTTTATAAATATTAAATATGACATAAATATTGTATCATAATATTATATAATATATAAATAAACAAGTTTTATTTATAATCGATAACTAAATTTTAAAATCTTTTATAATAATTTTCATAATCTTGCATTATTGTTTTTCAAAATAGTTCTAGTATAAATGCTTAAGAATAATATTTAAAAAAATTATTTTGCTGGAGTCATAAAGAAGGTCATCGAAAGGGAAAATTATTGTTGATTGAGAATGGTATTATTTTTAGGATTGAGTTTTTTTGTACACCCTCTTCCGGTGCATACGCGATGGTTTGGGGTATTTCTGCTTCGGATTCCTCCCGTCTAAAATTGTTTTATTACTTTATGTTGGAATATTGTTAATCCTTCAGCAAACCGACCGCCCTATTCGCAATTGCTACTATCAGATACGCATTCACGATGGCGTGAGGCCGTATTTCTGCTTCTGATTCCTCCCGTCTAGGATTAAAATAATTTTGCTCTCTAACTTTATGTTGGCATATTATTAATTTTTGAGTAAACCGACTGCCCTATTCGTAAATCGCTTTGTCCAGTTGTTCAAACAATGAAAAACAAATGACAAACATTGTCCAAATTGAAATTGTCATCTGTACATCCTTTTACTTCTTGCTTTCTGTCGGATTTTAGAAATCAGGATTTTAGAAATTATTTTTTAGTAATCTGGAATAAAAATTTTGTATGACATATTATAGAAAAAGGGTTTAAATTTTGGACAAGAGCTCCAATATTACGTAAAAAACATTTTTACAGTTAAATATTACTGTTATATCAAGTGGAAAGTTTTTGGGGTGCCAATTCACAACAAATCAAGTTGGGGGCAAGGATTGTTTCAGCTTTTTAAAATGAAAATATGGAAAAGCATTTTTCTAAAACTAGGGGGTAATTCCTCCCCTCTCCAATTGGTTCCTCTGAACAGTGCCTTAAATTTTGACTTAAATTTTGACTCAAATTAAATTTTGACTTAAATTTAAATTTTGCTGTCTTGTTTAAAGTTGCGCCGTCATTAAAGTGAAAATGCGCCAAAACAGCAATTTTTCTTGTGAAAATTCTCCAAATGAACAACTTTCTATAAAAAAAAAATCGGAAAAATGTGCCAATTTGAAAAATCGATGCGCAACAGCCTCAAAAAAGCACCCAAACGGCACAAATGCGCCCCTTCTGACAACTGTGATAAGGCAGTAACGGTGGACTCCAATTCAGTCGATCCCATGCCAGGGACCAGAGCTCATTCAGAGCAGTTTACAAATGCAGATTTACGAAATTGTGAAAAAATAATAATCTATCTAATTAATATTCGAGCAGATAGAACCATTCATTATGATTTTGATAAATACTTCGATTATGAGTAGCAATTCGTCTTGCAACAGCATTGTTTGGATCATCAAGTTAAAAACTTGTGATCACATGAGAATTTGTGTGACGTGGAGGAAGACGAAGCACTCCGAGAACCAAAAACACCGCCGAAATACTTTCGAAAAAAAGAACTGTGATAAGATGTTATTGTGGTCAGTTTTAGTTCCTAGACTAGTGTGGTGAAAAGCAGAGTTAGTACCCCTTGGCGCTTTATCGCTATTTTTGGCAAAGTTTTCTTCTTGTCTCGTCTTCTTGATTTCTCCAGGGATATTAAATAATAATAATAATAGTAATTTTATTTCAACCCTTCATACAAATACAGTGTAAATGCTCGAAGGGGATGATTCCTTTTAAAGCTTAAGTGACTTTACGGTTTCGAATGATTCTTTTGCAAAAATCGTGAACAGTATGAAAATACAAAAAAAAAACACTTAACGCTTGATTCAAGATAAAATAAGTGTTGGTATTTTAGTCTTGAGGCCACAGTCTGCATGCAAGCAAGCATGCATTCACGTAGATAGGTAGAATATGTACAATATGATTTTGTTTTTATTCACGTGACTTGTCAACATTAACACGCTACTTATCAACAATCAACATTTTATTCATTCATTTTGTTGATCCGGTAAATGAGATTATTTGGTCATGTTGAACGCGGTCGTATAGCATACAATATATTTTCATCCATTTCTGACTAAGATCTGCACTGCAGAGCTAGTATTTCCCCAATGTAGAGGTGCGTGATATGATCATGCGCGTGACGTTATCTATGCCTTTGTTCGTCTCTTATTCGGATGACAACAAGGACATGACCCTCATCAATCTGCGCGTGTTCTTTTCCTTTATATGTAGAACGCCACTAATCTCCTGCGGAAAGCCGCTCTTAGTTGAATGATCACAATATGAACAAGCGCGTGTTTTTTTGTTTTAATGTAGACCACCGCCCATCTCCTCAGAATCTCTTCAGAATCAAAAAGTCTATGTAATTTAAATTTTGGTGATTTCTTTGCTCATTTAGTAATTAAGATGTCAGGGATTTTGTTTTTGACATGGTGGCCAACCTGACAAACAGCATGCGATGAAGAGCATCTGGGCTATGACGGCTTGCTTGAAGCTGCCGGGTGAATCGAAGGTTGCAAGATGCAATGGAGGAATAAGATGCTGAAATTGACCACTTATTAGTTATAGGAGAACTTCATAGTTGTGGCGGATCGATGAATATATGGGCAAACCAAGAAAAATAAGGTAATCGATTGGTGACAGAGCTAGAACTAGCAAGGCAAAACAGACCAGCAGGCCAAACCAGACTGAACCAGCAGGACAAACAAGGGCAAACCAGAGATAGGTGATCCATAGCTGGACAGAGCTGGAACCAAGGGTTACTGTTGGAAGACATTAACTATTTTTCCAATGAAAGGGCAACATCTGATTTTGTGAAGTTGTTGAAGCGTTGTTGCAGTTGAAGAAGTTGAGTGTGAAGTTGTGAAGTGTTGGCAAAATTTCTGATATTCAGCTTTAAAAATTTCGGTTGTTGATTAAAGTGTTCGACTAAGGTTCAAGATTGCATCCACCGAACATACGAGGAGAAGTTGGTGAAGGAGTCAGTGTTGATGTGCATAGATCTTGTGTGTCAAGGGTGTTAAGGCCAGGAGAGATGACCGCTCCCTGAGGGGCTCCTTTCGTGATTGGTACAAGTCGAATACACAGGATGGGAAACGTACCCTTTTTAATGGGCATCTTCAGTTGGATTTATAAAATGGGACGTAGATTTATAAGAGAACGAATGACAGCTAGAATCGTTCTGCGTGTATTAACTTAGAGAAACGACAAGTCTACACTTTTAATGTCATATTTGGCCAGAGTGTGGCTTTCTGCAGAAGATTCTTTGTTAGCCAAGATACTCACAACGAAGGTTAAGGCATCGAAACACCTGCATCTTCACTTGAAGCGAAACTGACGTGGTTTAATTTAGCGTTTATTCGGGTTCTTCTGAAAACTGTTGCTCGAAGAGCTTCTACATTCTCCGAGAGTAAAATATGTATCTTAATCATTAAGCACTTAAAAAACGTTTCAAATATATTTGTATTTCACAATTTTCATATCTTTTTACACCCTTTTCCCTAAAATTATGTTTAGTGAATTGATATTTTCGCAGAACGGTGCATAATGTCAATCAATCTGTGCATAGAAAGTGGGTTAAAAGTAAGTCCAAGAATAAAGGGTAGACGAGAAAACCTGAAAATGAGATCAAAACATGATATAGTGGTGGTGAAGTCAATCAATTTTACACAGATATATCCAAACGGACACTAAAGTCAATTCGTTTCCTGTTTCTATCTATAAAGGCAACCACTTATTTAGGATTTGCTGGCTCCATTCTCTATATTCTGGTATTTGTAGCTGAAACATTGCCAGAAGTAGTTAACTTTCTCCTAAAAAGGAGCTTCGAAACTGTAAACTAACAATTTAAATATTAGCTAGAATGAAAGTCGTTTATTGCAAGTCAAAGGGGCAATGATAAGTGAATTTGATAACGAATATGAGCTCTATAAAAATTTAGATTTATTAAACTAGGCTCAGGCCAAGTCCATCCAATGGTAAATATAGAAATTATTCTTCACTTAAAGCTAATCTTTTGTTTCTTTATTTTTTTTTATTGTAATCTGAGATGTATTTGTATTTTGTCGTTTTCTCTTAAAACAATTAGATCCCTTGCATATTTCATCATCAGAGATAATAAAAGTTAACCTAAACTGTAACTATTTGAACTGAAAGATTTTTAGAACGAATTATTTATCATTGGCTTGAAAAACGCCAAAAAAACGCCAAAAAATGAGGTTAGGAAACAACAAGTGGCTAATGAGCAACTTGATATTATTCAAGTCTAAAATAGTTTAATTCAAGACTAGGTTTCCAGACTAACCAAGAATTTATAAGATTTCAGGTCGTATGAAATTTTGATTTCTATTTCTTATAAAATTCCAGTTAAGATACCTAACAAATTGTACGAATGAAACATTATTTATCAAGATTTATGATTTTTTTTGGAGGGGGGGGGGGTAGAAATATTTTATAAATTGAATAAGCAGTCCTGCCGTGCCCATGTCCTAATCATTGGGTTTCGCAGAAACTAAAGCAACTTTGTGCTGTTGTTGTTGTTGTAAAACCTAGTTTTGCAAAAATAGCGACGCAACTGTGGATCTTTGGGTTTGGCAGTACTTCAGCTCCAAACCAGAATTTTTTTTTTTTTACTTTTTTAAACAAAAAGCCAATGTTTTACACCCCTCCTCCCTTGAAAATTTCTGAAGTCTGTCCATTGATATGGTATGGAGCGAGTTATATATATATATATATATATATATATATATATATATATATATATATATAAAAATATATATATATATATATATATATATATATATATATATATATATATATATATATATATATATATATATATATATATATATATATATATATATCGTGTGTGTGTGTGTATATATATATTACTATTTTAAGACAAAAATTTTCGTGCAAATAATGCATTGAAACTCAAAATAAATCCAGAATATAGGCCTATTATTTGTAGGCTTAACAAAACTTAATCGACCGAACGGGGCAGACAACTGCAACCAAAATAACTCTTTAAGTGCTATAGACTGATGACCATAGATAGAATTAAATATAAAAAAATAACAATTTTTTCAACTTAAAGTAAGGAGCAACATTAAAACTTAAAACGAACAGAAATTATTCCGTAAATGAGGGGTTTCACCCCTCGTTAATATCTCGCTCTTTACGTTAAAGTTCGAATTTTGTTTCATTTCTTTAAAAATGAATCTTGAATCACAAAGGTCAATTAATTAGAATAAATAGCTCTTTTGAAAGTACTAAAAAAACTTTAGCGTAAAGAGCGAGATATTGACGAGGGATGAACCCCCTCATATACGTACTAATTTTTGTTCTTATAAAGTTTTAACATTGCTCCTTACTTTCTGTTGAAAAAACTTGTTTATTTTTATTTCTTCTGATCGTTTTTTAAATAATGCGGGGAAATCCGACGCCCCTTCATAGAAACTCCCTTCCCCCATTAAAAATTCCTCCATGGAAAGATCCCCCGACGTAGCCCCCCTCTCCGTCCACCCTCCCACAAAAAAATCCTCCCTGAAAATGTCTGTATACTTCGCAATAACCAACATTATAATGTAAACAATGGGCAAAGTTCACAACTTGTAGCCCTTCCCCCGGGGACCTTGGAGGATTAAGTCATCCTCAAATACAAAGCTATTAGATCTTTTGACTTTGCTGAACAAAATGCCTATCTCAAAATTTTAATCGGGTGACTTTGGGGAAGAAATGAGCATGGGAGGGGGCCTAGTTGCCCTTAAATTTTTGGTCACTTAGAAATGGAACTAGAACTTTTAATTTTCGTTCAAATGAGCCCTCTCGCGATATTCTCGGACCACTGGGTCGATACGATCACCCCTTGGGAAAAGACAAAAAAAAAAAAAAAAAAAAGAAACAACAAATAAACAAGCAAGCATCCGTGATCTTTCTTCTGGCAAAAATTTTGAATTCCATATTTTTGCAGACAGGAGCTTGAAATCTCTCCTGTAAGATTCTCTGATAGGCTGAATCTGATGGTGTGTTTTTCATTCAGATTCTATGACTTTTAGGGGGTGTTTCTCCTCTTTTTTGAAAATAAGTCAAATTTTCTCAGGCTCGTAAGTTTTTATGTGTAAAACGAAACTTGATGAAACTTATATATTTGAAATAAAAATAAAAATCCAATTCTTTTGATACATCTATTGGTATCGAAGTTCCATTTTTAGAGTTTCAGTTACTATTGAGCCGGGTCGCTCCTTTCTTGCAGTTCGTTACCACGAACTGTTTGAAAAATTCAACTTAAAAGGGTTCATTTCAGAACCTTGTCGTAGATTTTGAACACCCTAACTTGTAGGCACGGATCTAGCACCATGGTGCAGGAATACCATGGTGTATGTTGCACAGTTGCACAGGCAAGTTGCACAGGACTGTTGCACAGGCAAGCCTGCAGAGTTTTTTCAGACTTATCTTAAAAAAACACTAGAAATAAGTAAATTATAGAAGAAGTTTATTATAGAAGAAATCTTGAACATTTTGTTTTTACAGGCACCGCGCTTGATGGCAAGCCTTAATTCCTCCCACTGTGTATGTGCTTAGGTAGGGGCACTGGAGGTACACAGTCAAGCTCACTTAAAATAGGCAATGTGTAGTCTCTGCTTCGATCTACCCAAATAAAGAAGTCGAAAGAGACCGATTTTGATATACGAACTTGAACCTGCAATAAAATCCAAGACTGTTCACAATGGTCGCAACAAATCATATTTTGTTCCTGCCAAATGTGGCAAATGTTTGGTACTCTTGCCAATGCTTTTGAATTGATACTGCAAACGCTGTTACAGAAGTGCAATCAGTTACCTTGAATGATTTTGAAATTAGACACTAAATATACCACGATAAACAGCTCTTGCCCGCTCGTTGTCCTGACTTTTTTGGGCTTTTGGACGCTGAAGGCCCGATATTTTAAATTTTTGCCCCCACCAAAATTATTGAGCCCCTACTAGAATCGAATCCCCCCATCTCCTATTTTTCTTCTGAAGAGAAAATTCTGAGGAAAAAAATTGACCAACCTTCTTAAAACTGGGTTGATGATGATTGATGGTTGGAAAAAAATTGACCAACCTTCTTAAAACTAGGTTGGAATGATGAGTCAAAAATCTAGGCTTACAAAAGAATGCCATTTCTGGAGAGATTAAATAAAAAAAACAAGTTTTTTAACTGAAAGTAAGGAACGACGTCGAACAGAAATTATTCCGTATATGAAAGGGACTATCCCCTCCTCAACGCCTCGCTCTTTACGCTAAAGTTTTTTATTATTAAAAAAAAACAGTTGTGAGAAAGTCAAACTTTAGCGTAAAGAGCGAGGCATTGAGGAGGGGACAGCCCCTTTCATATACGGAATAATTTCTATTCGTTTTAAGTTTTAACGTCGTTCCTTACTTTCAGTTAAAAAACTTTTTTTTTTTGTTTAATTTTTGAACATTTTTGAATTAATGCAGGTTTTGATATTGGCTCACCGTGCATGAATCATTAAAAAAAAATTGAATATTAATTTTACTTTTATTTGGTTAAATGGCTTTCTCAAAACTTGTTTAATTTTATTTACGAACGTTTTTATTAGTAATAAATATACGTAACTTACGAATTAACTTAAGTAACGAACTTCTATATTCATAGATTTTTAATACATATGCTAGGGGGTTCGCCCCCTAGTCAATACCTGTTCTTTAAGCTAAAGTTCGAATTTTGTGCCATTTCTTTAAAAATGACCGCTTAATCACAAAGGCCGGAAATTAGAATAAATAGCTCTTATGAAAGTACTAAAAAATCTTTGGCTTAAACAGCGAGGTATTGACTTGGGGGTGAACCCAATCATATACGTAATATTTTCTGTTCGTTTAAAGTTTCGATGTTGCTCCTTACTTTCAGTTGGAAAACTTTTTTTTAATTTAATTTCTGATCTTTTTCTTTAATAATGATGGGAAATCTGGCGCCGCCTTCATAGCAATGTCCCTTCCACCATGAAAACTTCCATCACGGAACTGAACACGTTTTGAAACTACATGCTAGTTGCTTGCCTAAAAATTGGATGCTACAATCAAAATTGTTTGATTGACATTTGCAAAAAGGGATAAGGGATTCGCGAATTGGACTGAACGAATGATCTTATTTGAATAATAGGGGAAAAAACAGAGCTAGATAGCATTTGTGAATTGGATCGTATGAAGGTGGAGAAAAAAGGGTATAGCATTTGCGAATTGGACTATACGAACGATATTAATTGAACAATAGGGAAAAATACAGAGCTAGATAGCATTTGCGAATTGGATCGTATGAAGGTGGAGAAAAAAGGGTTAAACTGATTATTGGACAATTGCCTTTAGTCAGGACTAGTTTGTTAGGAATGTGTCGCTGCTAAAGCTAACTCTAATTGCAAAAACAAAACGGTATAGCATTTGAGAATTGGTGATTATCAGTTAAGGTAACCCCTCGGGGTTGTAAACTCATAGCTTATTTATTATAAATTTGGAACAACATCAATCTATGGAAATCAATCTATTTGAATAATAGGAAAAAAAAACAGAGCTAGATAGCATTTGCAAATTGGACTAAACGGACGATATTAATTGAACAATAGGGGAAAAAACAGAGCTAGATAGCATTTGCGAATTAGATCGTATGAAGATGGAGAAAAAAGGGTTAAACTGATTATTGGACAATTGCCTTTAGTCAAGACTAGTTTTTTAGGAGTGTGTCGCTGCTAAAGCAAACTCTAATTGCAAAAAAAGGGTATAGCATTGGAGAGTTGGTGATTATTAGTTAAGGTAACCCCTCGGGGTTGTTAACTGATAGCTTATTTATTATAAATTTGAAACAACATCAATCTATGGAAATGGTTAACGATGATGAAATGGTCTTATGACTTGACCTAGCTTTACTTCTTCGATGTGTTCTTTATAATACACAAGTGGTGTTTGAACAATCTTGTCAATTTAAAATAGAGTTTAACGTTATAGTATATTAAAAAGTTGATAAAATCACATTTAATATTTTCCAAACTCAAGATGAGAATGGTATAGACATGCTAGTCATGATCTTTACTATTAGATAAATAATGTTTGTAGTAGCACTTTTTTTTATTGGACTAAATATTTCTGTAAAATATGAGCTAGGAAGGGTTTCTTACAGTAAACTCTAGTTTTTTGTAAGAAAATTATGGAAAATAATATTCTCTCGTTCAAATGTGAAACTTATCTCCTTTTTGTATCAAAAAATAAAACTATTTCTGTAAAATCTGAGCTAATAAGGATTTTTGACCATAAATCTAGTTTTTTGTAAGAAAATTATGGAAAATACAATTCGTTGGCTCATAGGTGAAACTTAAGTCCAGTTTTAGATCCAAAAACAAACTATTTCTGTAAAATCTGAGCTAATAAGGGTTTTTGACCGTAAACTCTAGTTTTTTGTAAGGAAATTATGGAAAATACAATTCTCTGGTTCAAATGTGAAACTGAAGTCCATTTTTGGATCGAAAAATAAAACTATTTTTGTAAAATCTGAGCTAATAAGGGTTTTTGACCGTAAACTCTAGTTTTTTGTAAGAAAATTATGGAAAATACAATTCGTTGGCTCATAGGTGAAACTTAAGTCCATTTTGAATCGAAAAATAAACTATTTCTGTAAAATCTGAGCTAATAAGGGTTTTTGACTCGTAAACTCTAGTTTTTTGTAAGAAAATTATGGAAAATACAATTCGTTGGCGCATAGGTAAATACAATTCGTTGGCGCATAAGAAAATTATGGAAAATACAATTATCTGGTTCAAATATGAAACTTAAGTCTATTTTTGGATCGAAAAATAAAACTATTTCCGTATAATCTGAGCTAATAAGGGTTTTTGACCGTAGACTCTATTTTTTGTAAGAAAATTATGGAAAATACAATTCTTTGGTTAAAGTGTGAAACTTAAGTCCATTTTTGATCGAAAAATAAAACTTTTTCCGTAAAATCTGAGATAATAAGGGGTATTGACAGTTAACTCTAGTGTTTTTTAATAAAATTATGGTAAATACAGTTCTCTGATTCAAATGTGAAACTTAAGTCCATTTTTGGATCGAAAAATAAACAATTTCTGTAAAATCTGAGCTAGTAAGGGTTTTTGACCGGAAACCCTAGTTTTTGTAGAAAATTATGGAAAATACAATTCGGTGGCTGAAAGGTGAAACTTAAGTCCATTTTTGGATCGAAAAATAAACTATTTCTGTAAAATCTGAACTAATAAGGGTTTTGACCGTAAACTCTAGTTTTTTGTAAGAAAATTATGGAAAATACAATTCTCTGCTTCAAATGTGAAACATAAGTCCATTTTCGGATCGAAAAATAAAACTATTTCCGTAAAATCTGAGCTAGTAAGGGTTTTTACCGTAAACTCTAGTTTTTTGTAAGAAAATACAATTCTCTGGTTCAAATGTGAAACTTAAGTCCGTTTTTGGATCGAAAAATAAAACTGTTTCCGTAAAATCCTGAGCTAATAAGGGTTTTTGACCGTAAACTCTAGTTTTTTGTAAGAAAATTATGGAAAATACAATTCTCTGGTTCAAATGTGAAACTTAAGTCCAGGTACGGATCTAAAAATATGTCATTCCCGTAGACACTAAGCAAGTAAGGGTTTTTGGCCGTTAACTCTAGTTTTTTGTAAGAACATAATGTACAATATAAGTCTCTGGTCCAATCGTTAAACTTAGGTCCATTCTTGGATCGAAAAATAAACCATTTCCGCTTTATATGTGGTAATAAGGGTATTTGATCGTAAACAATAGTTTTTTGTAAGAAAACAATGGAATTTACAATTCTCTAGTCCTTATGAGGATTTTAGTCTCATTGACGATTCAAAAAATAAACAATTTCCGTAAAATCGAGCTTTCTTAATCAACATCCGTTGTTGGATATGTCATTATGTCATTATTAAAAAATTGTAAGTAAGTAAGTAAGTAAGTAACAAACTCTTTCTTGAATTCACCTCTTGGATATACAATACAGAAATTTAATTCAGGAAATTATGAAAAAAAATTGAACAAACTCTTTATTAAAATTCGTTATCGATTGTAGTCGCTTCCTAGCCAGACAATACAGCAATTTCACAAAATCTAAGTATAAGAGTGATTAAATTCTATATCAACATCCATTTCTCGGATACATAGGAAAAATTTGACAAAATCTAGTGTTAGAGTGAATAAATTTTATTTAACATCATATTTTGTCAGGTACATCGGATAAAATTAACAAAATTTAAGTCTAAGAGAGAATAATTTTTTTTATCAACATTCTTTGTCAGATACATAAAATAAAATTTACAAAATCTAAATTTCATAATCAATAAATGTTTTAACTACATCCTTTATTGGATACGTCGGATAAAATTGACAAAATCTAAGTATCAGAGTCACTCAATTCTATATCAACATCCTTTTTTCGGATACATAGGATAAAATATCGAATAACATTGAAAAAATCTAAGTATCGGATTGATTAAATTATATAACAACATCCCTTTCTCAGGTACATGGGATAAAATTGGCAAAATCTAAGTATCAGATTGATTAAATTCTATAACAACATCCCTTTCTCGGGTACATGGGATAAAATTGACAAAATCTAAGTATCAGAGTGAATAATTTATTTTTTATCAACATCTTTTATCCGTTACAATAATTATAATCAACGAAATCTAAATATCAGAGTGAATAAATCCTATTTCAGCATCCTTTTGTCGGATATGTTGAATAAAATTGACAAAATCTAAATATCAGAATGAATAAATGTTTTAATAGCATCCTTTGTCGGATATGTTGGATATAATTGACAGAATCTAAGTATCAGAATTATTAAATTCTATATCAACATCCCTTTCTCAGATACATGGGATAAAATGGACAAAATATAAGTATAAGATTGAATAAATTCATTATCAACATCCTTGACAATACAGCAATTTCACAAAATCTAAGTATAGGAGTGATTAAATTCTATATCAACATCCATTTCTCGGATACATAGGAAAAAGTTGACTAAATATTAGTGAGAGTGAATAAATTTTGTTTTATCAACATCCTTTGTCAGATACATCAAATAAAATTGACCAAATCTAAATTTCAGAATGAATAAATGCTTTAACAACATCCTTTATCGGATATGTCGGATAAAATTGACAAAATCTAAGTATCAGAGTGATTAAATTCTATATCAACAACCCTTTCTCGAATACATGGGATAAAATTGAAAAAATCTAAGCGTCAGAGTGAATAGATTTTTTTTTGCCAACATCTGTTGTCAAATACATCGAATATAATTGACAAAATCTAAGTATCAGAGTGAATAAATGCTTTATCAGCATCTTTTGTCGAATATAACGGATAAACGTGACAAAATCTAAGTAGCAGAGTGAATAAATGCATTATCAACATCATTTGTCGGATATGTCAGTTAAAATTGACATGTCGGATAAAATTGACTAAATCTAAGTGTCAGAGTGAATAATTTTTTTTCTCAACATCTTTTGTCAGTTACATCGAATATAATTGACTAAATCTAAGTGTCAGAGTGAATAATTTTTTTTCTCAACATCTTTTGTCAGTTACATCGGATAAAATTGACAAAATCTAAGTATCAGACTGAAAAATTGCGTTATCAACATCATTTGTCGGATATGTCGGACAAAATTTTTTTATCAAGGAAATATCTTGATGCGTTTAAGGTATAGTACGAATGGCTTGCAAAAAACACGAAAATACTATCAGAATGAATAAATTAATTATCAACATCCGTTGTCGGATATGTCATTATGAAAATTTTTTTAAAGTAAGTAAGTAACAAACTCTTTCTTGAATTCACCTCTTGGATACACAATACAGAAATTTATTTCTGGAAATTACGAAAAAAATTGAACAAATTCTTTATTAACATTCATTATCGATTGAAGTCGCTTCCTAGACAGACAATACAACAATTCCACAAAATCTAAGTATAGGAGTGATTAAATTCTATATCAACATCCATTTCTAGCATACATAGGAAAAAGTTGACAAAATATAAGTGTCAGAGTGAATAATTTTTTTTATCATCATCTTTTGTCAGATATATCGAATAAAATTGACAGAATCTCAGTGTCCGGGTGAATAATTTTTTTTATCAACATCCTTTGTCAGATAAATCGAATGAAAATTGAAAAAATCTAAATTTCAGAATGAATAAATGCTTTAACAACATCCTTTATCGGATATGTCGGATAAAATTGACAAAATCTAAGTATCAGAGTGAGTAAAGTCTACATAAACATCCTTTTCTCGGATACATAGGATAAAATATCAGATAAAATTTATAAAATCTATGCATAAGATTGATTAATTTCTATATCAACATCCACTTCTCGGATACATGGGATAAAACTGACAAACTATAAGTATCATACTGATTAAATTCCATATTAACATCCCTTTCTCGAGTACATGGGATAAAATTGACAAAATCTAAGTATCAGAGTGAATAATTTATTTTTATCAACATCTTTTATCCGTTACAATAATTATAATTAACAAAATCTAAATATCAGAGTGAATAAATGCTATTTCAGCTTCCTTTTGTCAGATATGTTGAATAAAATTGACAAAATCTAAACATCAGAATGAATAAATGTTTTAACAGCATCCTTTGTCAGATATGTTGGATAAAATTGACAGAATCTAAGTATCAGAATTATTAAATTCTAAATCAACATCCCTTTCTCGGATACTTGGGATAATATTGACAAAATCTAAGTATCAGAGTGAATAAATTCATTATCAACATCCTTGACAATACAGCAATTTCACAAAATCTAAGTATAGGAGTGATTAAATTCTATATCAACATCCATTTCTCGGATACATAGGAAAAAGTTGACAAAATCTAAGTGAGAGTGAATAAATTTTGTTTTATAAGAATCTTTTGCCAGATGCGTTGGATAAAATTGGCAGAATCTAAGTGTCGGAGTGAATAGTTTTTTTTATCAACATCCTTTGTCAGATACATCAAATAAAATTGACATAATCTAAATTTCATAATAAATAAAAGCTTAACAACATCCTATATCGGATATGTCGGATAAAAATGACAAAATCTAAGTATCAGAGTGATTAAATTCTATATCAACAACCCTTTCTCGAATACATGGATTAAATTGAAAAACTCTAAGCGTCAGAGTGAATAAATTTTCTTATACCAACATCTATTGTCACATACATCGAATATAATTTACAAAATCTAAGTGTCAGAGTGAATAAATGCTTTATCAGCATCCTTTGTCGAATATATCGGATACAAGTGACAAAATCTAAGTACCAGAGTGGATAAATGCATTATCACATCATTCGTCAAATATGTTAGTTAAAATTGAAAAGTCGGATAAAATTGTCAAAATCTAAGTGTTGTAGTGAATAATTTTTTTTTCTCAACACCCTTTGTCAGATATATCAAATATAATTGAAAAAATATAAGTGTTAGAGTGAATAATTTTTTTTTATCAACATCCTCTGTCAGATACATCGGATAAAATTGACAAAATCTAAGTATCAGACTGAAAAAATGCTTTATCAACATCATTTGTCGGATATGTCGGACAAAATTTTTTTTATCAAGGAAATATCTGAATGCGTTTAAGGTATAGTACGAATGGCTTGCAAAAAACACGAAAATACTATCAGAATGAATAAATTCTTTATCAACATCCGTTGTCGGATATGTCATTATGAAAAAAAATTGTAAGTAGGTAAGTAAGTAACAAACTCTTTCTTGAATTCACCTCTTGGATACACAATACAGAAATTTAATTCAGGAAATTATGAAAAAAAATGAACAAATTCTTTATTAACATTCATTATCGATTGATGTCGCTTCCTAGACAGACAATACAGCAATTTCACAAAATCTAAGTATAGGAGTGATTAAATTCTATATCAACATCCATTTCTCGGATACATAGGAAAAAGTTGACAAAATATAAGTGTTAGAATGAATAAATTTTTTTTTATCAACATCTTTTGTCAGATACATCGGATAAAATTGACAGAATCTAAGTGTAAGAGTGAATAATTTTTTTTATCAACATCCTTTGGCAGATACATCAAATAAAATTGAAAAATCTAAATTTCAGAATGAATAAATGCTTTAACAACATCCTTTATCGGATATGTCGGATAAAATTGACAAAATCTAAGTATCAGAGTGGCTAAATTCTATATCAGCATCCTTTTCTCGGATACATAGGATAAAACATCGGATAAAATTGACAAAACTTCAGTATCAGGTTGATTAATTTTTATATCAACACCCCTGTCTCGGGTAGCTGGGATAAAATTGACAAACTCTTAATATCAGACTGATTAAATTCTATATCAACATACCTTTCTCGGGTACATGGGTAAAATTGACAAAATCTAAGTATCAGAGTGAATAATCAATTTTTTTATCAACATCTTTTATCAGTTACAACAACTATAATTAACAAAATCTAAATATCAGAGTGAATAAATCCTATTTCAGCATCCTTTTGTCGGATATGTTGAATAAAATTGACAAAATCTAAATATCAGAATGAATAAATGTTTTAACAGCATCCTTTGTCGGATATGTTGGATAAAATTGACAGAATCTAAGTATCAGAATTATTAAATTCTAAATCAACATCCCTTTCTCGGATACTTGGGATAATATTGACAAAATCTAAGTATCAGAGTGAATAAATTCATTATCAACATCCTTGACAATACAGCAATTTCACAAAATCTAAGTATAGGAGTGATTAAATTCTATATCAACATCCATTTCTCGGATACATAGGAAAAAGTTGACAAAATCTAAGTGAGAGTGAATAAATTTTGTTTTATCAACATCTTTTGTCAGATACATCGGATAAAATTGACAGAATCTAAGTGTCAGAGTGAATAATTTTTTTTATCAACATCCTTTGTCAGATACATCAAATAAAATTGACAAAATCTAAATTTCAGAATATGCTTTAACAACATCCTTTATCGGATATATCGGAAAAAATTGGCAAAATCTAAGTATCAGAGTGATTAAATTCTATATCAGCAACCCTTTCTCGAATACATGGGATAAAATTAAAAAAATTTAAGCGTCAGAGTGAATAGATTTTCTTATACGAACATCTATTGTCAGATACATCGAATATAATTGACAAAATCTATGTATCAGAGTGAATAAATGCTTTATCAGCATCCTTTGTCGAATATAACGGATAAAAGTGACAAAATCTAAATACCAGAGTGAATAAATGCATTATCAACATCATTTGTCGGATATGTCAGTTAAAATTGACATGTCGAATAAAATTGACAAAATCTAAGTGTCAGAGTGAATAATTTTTTTTTCTCAACATCTTTTGTCAGATACATCGAATATAATTGACAAAATCTAAGTGTTAGAGTGAATAATTTTTTTTTATCAACATCCTCTGTCAGATACATCGGATAAAATTGACAAAATCTAAGTATCAGACTGAAAAAAGTTCGTTATCAACATAGTTTGTCGGATATGTCGGACAAAATTTTTTTATCAAGGAAATATCTGAATGCGTTTAAGGTATAGTACGAATGGCTTGCAAAAAACCCGAAAATACTATCAGAATGAATAAATTCTTTATCAACATCCGTTGTTGGATATGTCATTATGAAAAAAAATTGTAAGTAAGGAAGTAAGTAACAAACTCTTTCTTGAATTCACCTCTTGGATACACAATACAGAAATTTAATTCAGGAAATTATGAAAAAAAATTGAACAAATTCTTTATTAACATTCATTATCGATTAATGTCGCTTCCTAGACAGACAATTCAGCAATTTCACAAAATCTAAGTATAAGAGTGGTTAAATTTTATGTCAACATTCATTTCTCGGATATATAGGAAAAAGTTGACAAAATCTAAGTGAGAGGAAATAATATTTGTTTAGTCAACATCTTTTGTAGGATACATCGGACAAAATTGACAGAATGTAAGTATCACATTGAATAATTTTTTTTATCAACGTCCTTTGTCAGATACATCAAATAAAATTGACAAAATCTAAATTTTAGAATGAATAAATGCTTTTACAACATCCTTTATGGGATATGTCGGATAAAATTGACAAAATCTAAGTATTAGAGTGACTAAATTCTACATCAGCCTCCTTGTCTTGTATACACATGATACGATCGAAAAAATCTGAGCCTTAAAACGAATAAATTTTTTTATCGGCATCTCTTGTCAGATGAATAGAATAAAATCGACAAAATGTAAGCGCCTAAGCGAACAAATTAATTATCAACAACTTTTGTCGGATATGTCGGATAAAATTGACAAAATCGAAGTATCAGATTGAATATGTTTTTTATCAACATCCTTTGCCAGATACATCGAATAAAATTGATAAAATATAAGTGTCAGAGGAATAAATTTTATTTATCAACATCCTTTGTCAGATACATCAAATAAAATTGACAAAATCTATATTTCAGAATGAATAAATTCATTATCAACATCCTTTGTTGGATATGTTGGATACAATTGACAAAATCTAAGTATCAGTGTGATTAAATTCTACATCAGCATCCTTTTCTCGGATACATAGATTAAAATTGACAAAATCTAAGTGATCGAGGGAATAATTTATTTTTTATCAGCATTTTTTATCAGCTATAACAATTGTAATTAACAAAATCTAAATATAAGAGTGAATAAATGCTTTTTCAGCATCCTCTGTCAGATATGTCGGATAACATTGAAAAAATCTAAATTCATTATCAACTTCTTTTGTTGGATTGGTCGGATAAAACTGACGGAATCTAAGTATCAGATTGATTAAATTCTATATCAACATCCCTTTCTCTGATACATGGGGTAAAATTGACAAAATCTAAGTATCAGAGTGAATAAATGCTTTATCAACATCCTTGAAATGCATTATCAACATCATTTGTCGGCTATACCGGATAAAATTGACAAAAATCTATGTCTCAGATTGATTAAATTCTATATCAACATCCCTTTCTCGAATACTTGGGAAAAAATTGACAAAATCTATGTATCAGAGTTATTATATTAAATTCTATATCAACATCCATTTCTCGGATACATAGGAAAAAGTTGACAAAATCTAAGTGAGAGTGAATAAATTTTGTTTTATCAACATCTTAATTTAGGTTAGACCAGTTATAGATGTCAGCAGTGCCACTGGGAAAGCACCTCGGAAATATCAAAACCATAGGTTAGGTTAGGTTAGCTTACGTGCGTGCACGTAAGCTAAATATAGAATTTAATCAATCTGAGACTTAGATTTTTGTAAATTTTATCCGGTATAGTCGACAAATGATGTTGATAATGCATTTCAAGGATGTTGATAAAGCATTTATTCACTCTGATACTTAGATTTTGTCAATTTTACCCCATGTATCCGATAAAGGGATGTTGATATGGAATTTAATCACTCTGATACTTAGATTCTGTCAGTTTTATCCAACATATCCGACAAAGGATGCTGATAATGAATTTAGATTTTGTCAATTTTATTCAACATAACCAACAAAGGATGTTGAAAAAGCATTTATTCACTCTGATATTTAGATTTTGTTAATTTTATTTGTTGTAACTGATAAAAGATGTTGATAAAAAATAAACTATTCACTCTATCACTTAGATTTTTCAATTTTAATCTATGTGTCCGAGAAAAGGATGTTGATGTAGAATTTAATCACACTGATACTTAGATTCTGTCAATTTTATCCGACATATCCGATAAAGGATTTTGTTAAAGCATTTATTCATTCTGATATTTAGATTTTGTAAATTTTTATTCGATGTATCTGACAAAGGATGTTGATAAAAAAAGGTTGTTCACTCTGGAACTTATATTTTATCAATTTTTATTCGATGTATCTGGCAAAGGATGTTGATAAAAAAATTATTCACTCTGATACTTAGATTTTGTCAATTTTATGTTATGTATGTGACAAAGGATATTGAAAAAAAAATTTATTCACTCCGACACTTATATTTTATCAATTTTATTCGATGTATCTGGCAAAGGATGTTCATAAAAAAAATATTCACTCTGATACTTAGATTTTGTCAATTTTATCCGACATATCTAACAAAGGATGTTGATAATGAATTTATTCATTCTGAAATTTAGATTTTGTCAATTTTATTTGATGTATCTGACAAAGGATGTTGATAAAAAAAAATTTATTCCCTACGACACTTAGACTTCTTCAATTTTATCCTATGTGTCTAAGAAAGTGAAGTTGATATAGAATTTAGTCACCCTGATTATTCGATTCTGACAATTTAATCTAACATTTCCGATACATAATATTTTTACAGTATTTCTTTATCTGAAATTTAGATTTTGTCATTTTTATTTGATGTTTTTGACAAACGTTGTTGATAAAAAAAGTATTCACTCTGAGACTTATATTTTATCAATTTTATTTCGATGTATCTGGTAAAGGATGTTGTTAAAAAAAATTATTCACTCTGATACTTAGATTTTGTCAATTTTATCTGACATATCCGACAAATAATGTTGATAATGCATTTATTCACTTTGATACTTAGATTTTGTCGATTTCATCCGATGTATCTGGCAAAGGATATTGAAAAAAATTTATTCACTCTAACACTTAGAATTTGTCAATTTTATCCTATGTATCCGAGAAAAGGATGTTGATATATTATTGAGTCACTCTGATACTTAGATTTTGTCAATTTCATCCAACATATCCGATAAAGGATGGTGTTAAAGCATTTGTTAATTCTGAAATTTAGATTCTTTCAATTTTATTTGTTGTATCTGACAAAGGTTGTTGATAAAAAAAATTATTCAATCTAACACTTAGATTCTGTCAATTTTATTCCATGTATCTGACAAATCATGTGGATAGAAAAAATTATTCACTAACACTTAGATTTTGTCAACTTTTTCCTATGTATCCGAGAAATGGATGTTGATATAGAATTTAATCACTCCTATACTTAGGTTTTGTGAAATTGCTGTATCGTCTGTCTAGGAAGCGACATCAATCGATAATGAATGTTAATAAAGAATTTGTTCAATTTTTTTCATAATTTTCTGAATTAAATTTTTGTATTGTGTATCCAAGAGGTGAATTCAAGAAAAAGTTTGTTACTTACTTACTTACAATTTTTTTTCATAATGACATATCCAACAACGGATGTTCATAAAGAATTTATTCATTCTGATAGTATTTTCGTGGTTTTTGCAAGCCATTCGTACAATACCTTAAACGTATTCAGATATTTCCTTGATAAAAAAAATTTTCCGACATATCCGACAAATGATGTTGATAACGCATTTTTTCAGTCTGATGCTTAGATTTTGTCAATTCAATCCGATGTATCTGACAGAGGATGATGATAAAAAAAATTATTCACTCTAACACATAGATTTTGTCAATTAGATTCGATGTATCTGACAAAAAATGTTGAGAAAAAAAAATTATTCACTCTGATACTTAGATTTTGTCAATTTTATCCGACATGTCAATTTTAACTGACATATCCGACAAATGATGTTGATAATGCATTTATTCACCCTGGTACTTAGATTTTGTCACTTTTATCCGTTATATTCGACAAAGGATGCTGATAAAGCATTTATTCACTCTGATACTTAGAATATGTCAATTATATTCGATGTATCTGACAATAGATGCTGGTATAAAAAAAATCTATTCAGTCTGACGCTTAGATTTTTTCAATTTTATCCCATGTATTCGAGAAAGGGTTGGTGATATAGAATTTAATCACTCTGATACTTAGATTTTGTCAATTTTATCTGACATATCCGATAAAGGATGTTGTTAAAGCATTTATTCATCTGAAATTTAGATTTTTTCAATTTTATTTGATGTATCTGACAAAGGATGTCGATAAAAAAAAATTATTCACTCTGACACTTAGATTCTGTCAATTTTATCCGATGTATCTGACAAAAGATGTTGATAAAACAAAATATATTCACTCTCACTTAGATTTTGTCAACTTTTTCCTATGTATCCGAGAAATGGATGTTGATATAGAATTTAATCACTCCTATACTTAGATTTTGTGAAATTGCTGTATTGTCAAGGATGTTGATAATGAATTTATTCACTCTGATACTTAGATTTTCGCAATTTTATCCCATGTATCCGAGAAAGGGATGTTGATATAGAATTTAATAATTCTGATACTTAGATTCTGTCAATTTTATCCAACATATCCGACAAAGGATGTTGTTAAAACATTTATTCATTCTGATATTTAGATTTTGTCAATTTTATTCAACATATCCGACAAAAGGATGCTGAAATAGCATTTATTCAATCTGATATTTAGATTTTGTTAATTATAATTGTTGTAACTGATAAAAGATGTTGATAAAAAATAAATTATTCACTCTGATACTTAGATTTTGTCAATTTTATCCCATGTACCGGAGAAGAGGAATGTTGATATAGAATTTAATCAATCTGATACTTAGATTTTGTCAATTTTATCCCATGTACCTGAGAAAGGGAAGTTGATATAGAATTTTATCAATCTGATACTTAGATTTTGTCAATTTTATCTGACATATCCGATATAACATGTTGTTAAAGCATTTATTCATTCTAAAATTTAGATTTTGTCAATTTTATTTGATGTATCTGCCAAATGATGTTGATAAAATAAATTTATTCACTTAGATTCTGTCAACTTTATCCAATGTATCTAACAAAAGATGTTGATAAATAAAATTTATTCACTCTAACACTTAGATTTTGTCAACTTTTTCCTATGTATCCGAGAAATGGATGTTGATATAGAATTTAATCACTCTTATACTTAGATTTTGTGAAATTGCTGTATTGTCTGTCTAGGAAGCGACTTCAATCGATAATGAATGTTAATAAAGAATTTGTTCAATTTTTTCTGTATTGTGTATCCAAGAGGTGAATTCAAGAAAGTTTGTTACTTACTTACTTACTTACAATTTTTTCATAATGACATAATGACATCTCCAACAATGGATTTTGATAAAGAAAGCTCAGATTTTACAGAAATAGTTTATTTTTCGATCCAAAACTGGACTTAAGTTTCACATTTGAACCAGAGAATTGTATTTTCCATAATTCTTTTACAAAAACTAGAGTTTACTGTCAAAAACCTTTATTAGCTCAGATTTTATAGAAATAGTTTATTTTTCGATCTAAAACTGGACTTAAGTTTCACATTTGAACCAGAGAATTGTATTTTCCATAATTTTCTTACAAAAAACTAGAGTTTACGGTCAAAAACCCTTATTAACTCAGATTTTACGGAAATAGTTTTATTTTTCAATCAAAAATGGACTTAAGTTTCATATTTGAACCAGAGAATTGTATTTTCCATAATTTTCTTACAAAAAATTAGAGTTTACGGTCAAAAACTCTAATTAGCTCAGATTTTACAGAAATAGTTTTATTTTTCGATCCAAAAATGGACTTAGGATTCACATTTGAACCAGAGAATTGTATTTTCCATAATTTTCTTACAAAAAAACAAGAGTTTTCGATCAAAAATCCTTAGGAGCCCATAGTTTATAGGAATAGTTTATTTTTCAATCCATCACTTGACCCAAATTTATCATTAAAGTCAACGGATAGTATATTTTGCAGTTTTCTTACAAAAAACAACAGTTCCCGGTCAAAAACCCTTATTCTATAAGTTACTGCAGTAATAGTTTATTTTTCGATCCAAAAATGGACTTAAGTTTTACCTATGAGCCAACAAATTGTATTTTCCATAATTTTCTTACAAAAAACTAGAGTTTACAATCAAAAACCCTTATTAGCTCAGACTTTACGGAAATAATTTTATTTTTCTATCCGAAAATGGACTTAAGTTTCACATTTGAACCAGAGAATTGTATTTTTCATAATTTCCTTACAAAAAACTAGAGTTTACGGTCAAAAATCCTTATTAGCTCAGATTTTACAGAAATAGTTTATTTTTCGATACAAAACTGGACTTAAGTTTCACCTGTGAGCCAACAAATTGTATTTTTAATAATTTTTTTAAATTAGGCAAGAGTTTAAGGTCAAAACCCCTTATTAGATACGGTTTTTAAAGAAATAGTTTTATTTTTCGATCCAAAAATGGGCTTGATTCTCACATTGGAGCCAGAGAATTGTATTTTCCATAATATTCTTACAAAAAACCAGAGTTTACGGTCAAAAACCCTTATTAGCTTAGATTTTACTGAAATAGTTTATTTTTCGATCCAAAACTGGACTTAAGTTTCACCTGTGAGCCAACGAATTGTATTTTCCATAATTTTCTTACAATAAACTAGAGTTCACGGTCAAAAACTCTTATTAGGTCAGATTTTACGGCAATAGTTTTTATTTTTAAATACAGAAAGGCACTTGAGTTTCACAAATGAACCTGAAAAATGTATTTCCCGTATTTTTCTTACAATAAACTAGAGTTTACTGTCAAAATCCCTCATTAGCTAAGAGTCTACGGAAAGAGTTTTATTTTTCGATACAAAACTAGACTTACGTGTAACCTTTGAGTTACTGAATTTTATCTTCCATAGTTTTCTGACAAAAAACAATAGTTTCTGGTCAAAATCTCTTATTAGCTAAGATTTTAAGGAAATAGTTTTATTTTTCGATCTAAAAATGGACTTAAGTTTCACATTTGAACAAGAGAATTCTATTTTTCATAATTTCCTTACAAAAAACTAGAGTTTACGGTCAAAAATCCTTATTAGCTCAGATTTTACAGAAATAGTTTATTTTTCGATACAAAAATGGACTTAAGTTTCACCTTTGAGACAAAAAATTGTATTTTTCATTATTTTATTAAAAGAGGAAAGATTTCACGGTCGAAAAACTTTTTTAACTAAGATTTTAATGAAATAGTTCTATTATTCGATTCAAAAATGGACTTAAGTCTCAACGATGAGGCAAATAATTGTATTTTTCTTAATATCCTTACACAAAACTAGACTTTTCAGTCATAAACCCTTATTATCTCAGATTTTACTGAAATAGTTTATTTTTCGATCCAAAAATGGACTTAAGTTTCACCTTTGAGCCAACGAATTGTATTTTCCATAATTTTCTTACAAAAAACTAGAGTTTACGGTCAAAAACCCTTATTAGCTCAGATTTTACAGAAATAGTTTTATTTTTCGATCCAAAAATGGACTTAAGTTTCACATTTGAACCAGAGAATTGTATTTTCCATAATTTTCTTACAAAAACTATAGTTTACGGTCAAAAATCCTTATTAGCTCAGATTTCACGGAAATATTTAGTCCAATAAAAAAAAGTGCTACTACAAACATTATTTCTCTAATAGTAAATGTCAAAGACATGACTAGCATGTCTATACCATTCTCATTTTGAGTTTGGAAAATATTAAATGTGATTTTTTTTGTTTTAAGTATGTTTCATCTCATTCGAAAACATTTAAAAAAAAGTTGAAAAAATATATCATGTTAAAAAAAAATAATAAAAAAAATTCAAAATTTTTTTTTTAAAAAATTGGGGGGGGGGGGCCAAAAAGTTGGATGGGAGGGTGCGCCCTGCGAGTTTGGGGATAGGGGACCTTTGCAGGGTTTAGGTCTCTAGTGGTTAGGGTCGTTGGTGCTTATGATCCTTGAAGGTTCGTACTCACACACACCTTACTACTTGATTTGCAAGGATTTCTAAGGTTTGTTCTGAATTTCATTATTAAAATTCTTTTCTTGCCATCTACATCTCTCTTAGTATCAATTTTTTAGTATACTATAACGTTAAACTCTATTTTAAATTGACAAGATTGTTCAAACACCACTTGTGTGTTATACAGAACACATCGAAGAAGTAAAGCTATGTCAAGTCATAGGACCATTTTATTATCGTTAACCATTTCCATAGATTGATATTGTTCCAAATTTATAATAAATAAGCTATGAGTTAACAACCCCGAGGGGTTACCTTAACTGATAATCACCAATTCGCAAATGCTATACCCTTTTCGCAATTAGAGTTAGTTTTAGCATCGACACATTCCTAACAAACTAGTCTTGACTAAAGGCAATTGTCCAACAATCAGTTTAACCCTTTTTTTCTCCACCTTCATACGATCCAATTCGCAAATGCTATCTATCTCTGGTTTTTCCCTTATTATTCAATTAATATCGTTCGTATAATCCAATTCGCAAATGTTAAACCTTTTTTTCTCCACCTTCATACGATCCAATTCGCTAATGCTATCTAGCTCTGTTTTTTCCCTTATTATTCGAATAAGATTGTTCATACAGTCCAATTCGCGAATCCCTTATCCCTTTTTGCAAATGTCAATCAAACAATTTTGATTGTAGCATCCAATTTTTAGGCAAGCAAATAGCATGTAGTTTCAAAACATGTTTGACCACTTTATAGGTTTGCCCGCTTTTTGCAATCTGCACGTGAAACTGTACTGCATATTCTTGTGCAATTGATATCAATAGCAAAAAACCAGTCTGATTGTGTTATACAATCCTGACTATAGTTTCAAAACATGTTTGACCACTTTATAGGTTTGCCAGCTTTTTGCAATGTGCACGTGAAACTGTAGTGTATACCATGTGAGGGAGTACTGACTCTCTTTGAAAAGGTGTAGAGCATCAAGCAAATAGTATGGGAATTCCTAGGGCATCAAGCAAAATATAACACAGCACTCTACTAACGTTGGGTAAAGTTCATAACTTTCAGCCCTCCCCCCAGGGACTTCGGCGGATTAAGTCATTCTAAAAGACATAGTTATCATATTTTCAACCATGCTGAACAAAATGACCATCTCAAAATTTTGATCAGGGGACTTTGGAAAAAAATTAGCGTGGGAGGGTGCCTATTTGCCATCTATTTTTTTTGGTTACTTGAACAGGGCAAGAGAAGTCTTAATTTCTATTCCACTGAGTCCTCCCATGGTATTCTAGGACCACTGGTTTGATACGATCCCCTCTGGGAAAAAACAAACAACAAAAAAACAAAAAAACAAACAAACACGCATCTGGCAAAAAATGCAAAATTTCTTTCTTCTGGCAAAAAATGCAAAATTCCACATTTTTGTAGATAGGTGCTTGAAACCTCTGCAGTAGGGTTCTCTTATACGCTGAATATGATGGTGTGATTTTCATTAAGGTTCTATAGCTTTTAGGGGGTCTTTCTCCCTTTTTTCGAAAATCAGCCAAATTTTCTCAGGCGCGTAACTTTTGATGGGTGTAACTAAACTTGATGAAACTTATATATTTGTAATCATCATTAAAATTTGATTTTTTTTATGTATCTTTTGGTATCAAAATTCCGTTTTTTAGAATGAAAGCATCTTAGAATGAAAGCATCTCTATTTTAGCATCTTTTCCCTACGTGGATTAGTTTGCGCCGATTGTACATTTTTGTTTTTGTTTTTTTTTTGGTGGTGGTTTTTTTGTTTTTTCTTTTTATCTTGTTTTTTTTCTTTTTTTTGTGTCTTTCGTTGTTAATAAGCCTTGTTTGTATACAGGCGCAATAACCGCGGTGTTTTTTTTCTGTTTTTTTCCTTTTATATCCACAGGCCCCAGTCTCGTTTGTTTGTTTTTTTTTTAGAGATTTTTCTCTTTGTTGGTTTTCCGTTTTTTAGAGTTTCGGTTACCATTGAGCTGGGTCGCTCCTTACTTACAGTTTGTTACCACGAACTGCTTGATAATAGCTCCACCTTCTAACAATCTAATGACCTCTTTTGTTGTAAATATTAAGCCAGTAAAAGAACAAAAAGATTTGAGTCACATCATTTGTTATAAGTAAGTAAACTCTCTTTTACTTATGCAAGGCCCCCTTTACGCTTTCCCAGGCCCCTCTACAACAATGAGCATGATAGGTACCAGAACAGAAACAAAAAATTTCTGCGCAGCGTTGCACTCTTAAAACCAGTGGCGTAATTTCGTCCAAATCCGGGGGGGGGGGCAAGTTGGAGCCAATTTTTCCAAATCGAATGAAAATTATAGTAAAATAAATTCAATTGTTAGGCTCTCCTGTTCCTGCTTGCAATGTCGCTCTCCTGTTCCTGCTTGCATTGGATGTTGAAATTACTAGCTATAATCCATTCAAGACAAACTGCACTACTTTACTCACAACAAAATTTTACGCAGGTAGATCTATTCCTACAAAATTAGTTTAAATATATTTAAATTAATTGTCCCAGTAATGGGTTAAATTGCATGGTGATGCAGAACACCATCTTGGGAGGATCCTCTATAGAAGGACAACTGCGACAGGGCGTAAGATCAAGATCTATGGACAACGGCCTCTGCAAAGGGCTGCCTCGACCCTTTCGGGGTAGTTGCAAGACTGGGGACCGTGCGGTCAACTCTATTCCTACTTGAGGAGTGGCGCCCTTCGAGGAAATTATAGCCTAGTAAACGACACAGCCTTCGCACGGGATTCTGATCAATGGATAATTCTTCTGAGCTTGGTATGTTTTGAAGTGTTTCTTTGGGCTGGAAAACCTCTTCCTAGCTTATTTATCTACTAAGGGATGCCTCCCCGTAGTAGCATAATATTTGTAGGCATGAATATATAATGAGTCGGGGGTAATAGGCTTGATACTGTCTGTGCAGGATTTCGACTCTTGTTGATAGAAGAGCATCGCCAAGTGATGAAAACCATGTTGTGACCAAGATTGGCCCAGGATTGCGCAAAGCCTCCATTCATGGAGATCCCAGAGACTTCTTGCTGTCCGGTTCTAAGCCGGCTTAAGCACTTCGGTGTAGACTTGAGAAGATATGTGATCCCCGTCCTCCACTGGTATCCATTGAAAATAATTTCAATGATTTAAAGAACATGGAAATTGGAACTTAGAATGTTACAAAGTTACAAAATGACCATCGTATCGGCATTTTGACTGGCGAATTCAGACGATTCGAACTGGACTTATTAGGAGTTTCAGAAACTGATATCCCAGGGGTAGAAAGCGTGAAATTATGTTATGTAGAATTTGTTTGCTCAGGTAGGAAGGATGGGGTACATAGACAGGGAGTAGGGCTCATGATGAATAAAGAAGCTGCGGAGCCCTGTTTAAGCTGGGAAGTTATTAATAATAGAATACTATCTCCTCATTTTATGACTAATAAGTTCAGGGTATTAATTATAGTAGTATATGCTCCTGTAGAACCGACTGACGGAAATACTAGTGACTCAAATGAATTTTACTTACGCTTACAGGAGCAAATAGACAGGGTCCCAGGTAGAAATATGATGTTTTTACTAGGAGATTTTAATGCTCAGGTCGGTAGAAATAGGGATAGATGGTATCCTAGCCTAGGTAAATTTGGTGTAGGAAAAGAAAACAGTAATGGATACAGACTTTTGCAGTTTTGTAGGTATAACAATCTAGTTATAACCAACACGGTGTTTGGACGTAAAATCGCTCATAAGTTAACATGGTATTCCCATGATGGTAAGACACCAAACCTTATTGATTATGTTATAGAAAACCGAAGACTGGCAGGATCAATACAGGATACTAAGGTATATAGGAGTACTGTTATTGATGTTAAAAGTAAAGATCACCATCTAGTAGTGTCAAGGGTTAATTTAAAGCTCAAATTTCGGAAGGGTAACTACCTCCCAGGAAGTTATGATGTTGGTAGATGGTTGGAATAATGTGATAGTGTGGAAGATGGTTGGAAAAATTTTAGAAAAATAATTTTTGAAGTTGCTGAAGGTGTCGTTGGGAAGAAAGCTAGGACTGCAGCTAAGAATATTAGTGAAACACAAAATTGTTCAAAACAGAAACACAAAATTTCTTCGTGGCGTTGCACTCTTAAAATCAGTGGCGTAATTTCGTCCAAATCCTGGGGGGGGGGGGGGTAAAGTTGGTGCCAATTTTTCCAAATCGAGTGAAAATTATAGTAAAAATTGAAAAATGAGCCGTTTAGTACAATGAAAGTACTATACGGTACTATAAAAGTACTATAAAGATACTTTATAGTACCACAAATGTAAATAGATACTAAAGAAAACTGATCTGTTTCTGCTGATGCTTGAATTATGCAGGCTTACCTTGGGTTTGACAAGATTTTTGAAGAAACTAAATTGCAGCTGGGGGGCAAACCGAGGTCTGGGAGGGGCAGTTGCCCCCTGTCCAATAGCAAATTACGCCCGTGGTTAAAATCACAAATTTATTGACGCAGCATGCCTTAAAAGGACTAAAATAACAAGTACAAAACTAAAAGTGACAACTATAAAAAAGGAAAAAGGAAAGGGAAAAATAAAATTACCGGGTACTCCTGTGCTAAACGGACTCTTTTATATACTGCTAGTTTGGTTAATGCTAATGAAATAAAATAAAATAGGAAGAATATATAATAATTTAGAAACAAATTTGGGCTATATATTTGCACATCAGTGGGGGGGGGGGTAAAGCATAGCGAATATTATTACATAACCTAACCTAGGTACCTCCCCCCCCTAAACCCCAAAAAACAACAGTTTAAATATCGTATAAGCAATGAAAACCACGCTATACATTGTATTACTCTATAGCGGTGTCTTGAATTATCCCGTCATAAACGGTTTTTTCGCGACTGGTTTCCATTGCAGTATATAAAAGAGTCTGTTTAGTGCAGAAGTACCAATTACCCATACAAGTCAATAAACAGACGCGAAACATACATCACTAAGAATCGCCTCCCTCAAAAACAGTGTACAATGCAGTACAGGTAACATCGTAGAAAACAATTCCTTACAAGAGTTCTAATTCCGCTGTTTCCTTCATCATATACGCAAAGATGCCACGAGGATTACCATATCTGTAAAACATGATTAAAACTTGTTTTAGATAGCAAAAAGTTAACCTGCCACTTTAACATGGTAATAAAGATTCCATTCAGCCAAAAAACTATCTCACGTTTTAACTCGATTCTAGCGACACACCTTCTTTCTGAGTCACTAATATTTGACGGGAAAAACACAATTCTTCTTCTTTTTTCTTCTTTTTCACACCTTCTTTTTTTCACACCTTCTTCTTATTTCTTCTTTTTTAAGAAGGGGCTACAGTCCCGGAGCTAGAATCAAATTATAGCACCGTCTTTGCGGTATCAAGGAGGGCGGGCACCTGGTTTGAACCCCCCAAGTTTTTGTCTGACTTATACAAAAGTACCGAAAGATACATAAACAAATTTTTTTGCGGGTAAAGTTTTTTTTTGGTGCCCCCTCACCCCGAACAAAACCACCAGGGACAAAAATCCTGGATACCAACCTGGTCAACTTCAAGAACAATTGTGGTTATTGAAGCAGGCAACCAAATTTTAGCTGAACTGCATTTCAGGAACATGCGCAACTGATAAAGCGGGGCTCCCACCGCGTCAACAAAGCTAATAAACCCTTTTCCTTGCATAACTTAGTTGATTTTATTGCTGTCGGAAAAAAGCTGAATTTTATTTAACTTTTTCGAGAAAGTCTGCGTTGTTCAGCCAATAGCAGAAACCTTGTGGAAAATTTCAAATAAACCACACACAAATACATATATCTACATATATAATAGTGTATACTTGTTTGAATATTTTGCTTGGTAAAAAAATAAGGGTTACACAAAAAAAAAAAAAAACAACAACATCGAAGCCTTGCTTATTAAAAGGGGGAAAAAATCTTTAAAAGATGTTTTTTCAGCTCCACGTCTGATTAGTTCAGTTATTTCTTATGAAAAAATTGTTGTTAAGTCAAAAAAGTGAAATTCTTGTGTGAGTGGGACAAACTTTGTGGTTCAGAATTTCATGAAATTGTTTATTACCTTTATTGACACCGTGGGAGTCCTGCATAAAAGTAGGAACTAGTGCTACTGTAAAAAAAGAAAACCAGCAACACCATCTAGTGTTTTGCGATTTTTTTCCTTGTTACTTAAACTGTTGCATATTAATCTTTTCAGGTACTTTAGACACAGGGAAGGATAAAAAAGGCAGGATTCTTCTGAGATTAGAAAGATTTTTCCGAGCTATTGGGCATAACAGTGTAGTAATTCGTACAGGAAAAACAGGCAGACGTACATATATTTTACACAAGGACAAACAGGCAGACGTACATATATTTTACACACACACACACACACACACACACACACACACACACACACACACACACACACACACACACACACACACACACACACACACACACACACACACACACACACACACACACACACACACACACACACACACACACACACACACACACACACACACACACACACACACACACACACACACACACACACACACACACACACACACACACACACACACACACACACACACACACACACACACACACACACACACACACACACACACACACACACACACACACACACCACACATTTAATAACAAACAACACTTTAATAACTTTAATAACAAACATTACGTATTTAATAACAAACAACAAAAGCACGAATAACAATGAGAAATCTTTTTGCAAGACAGCGGAGATAATTTGAATGAATTTTTCAGCCCTATGTCCAAGGGCCGTCCTCAGCAAGACAAAAATATATAAAAGATAAAAGACTTACAACAACATGCGACCAATAAAACAAAAAATTAAAAATATTTCAAAGCAGTCCTAGTATCCTTACTTCAGCGATGTTCAACCAGGACTGATAAAAAGTGAGTTAAAACAAGCCGATTCAGTGAAATGAAAGAAATATAATTTAAAAACACGTTCTCATTGCTAATCCAGCCTTTTTGGCAGCTAACCTCAAAGGTCTTTTTGTGACCGGTTCTGTGTTAATGTCTATTGGTTTTTTAAAATATTTTGTATGATAATTTTTAATTAAATTTGTGTATAGAGCATTTAGTGTATATTCCCCCAAGTCCCTATTTAAGGAAATATCATTATTAATTTTAAGTCTGATTTCAATTGATTCTCGAACTACCTGCTTTATGCCTAGCTCATTACTAATAAGGGCGGACTCATCAAAAAGCATATTGTGGCTAGGATTTTCAAAAATATGGCCCCCTAATGTAGAATCAAATGAAACAGTGGACATATTAGAATTTAGAACTTTGACTATATCATCTTTACGCTGTTGTATGCGCTTTTCTAAATTCTGGTGTGTTCTACCTTCATAATATTTGCCACAATCGCATGGTATTTGATAGATCCCTCTTTGGATAGTAACTGGGGTCTTATCTTTACCAGAATTTAGAAAATTTATGATTTTAAAATTATTTATGAATACTACATACAGATTATTTTTTGTGCTAACATTTTAAAGATTTTTAGTGATTTTTGGGATGTAGGGGAGGTAAATTATGTTTAAGGGCTTGCTTAGAAACAAAAACGCTGCAAAATTGTGGTAAAAAGTTTAAAATGTTAAATTTTAGAAAAGGCATTCCAGGTCTGAAGATACAGACTTGTCCTTTTTTATTGCCCATGTGGACTTGCTGAATTAAAAATAATATTATAAATATTAGTTGTAATGAATTAAATTAAAGCTGAACCTGATTTAAAATTAATCATCTTCTTTACAAGCTTCTTAGAAATTAAATTTCCCCAGGTTATTTTATATAGCCCTGAAACACCGCTCAATTGAAAGTCACCCGTACGTGTCTGCGAAGACGTCTACTTTTTCATTTCTTCGGATGAGGATTGTGACGTTTGCTTAAATGTTACATGGGAAAGAAAACGGAAAGCCGACGAAATTTGTGAAAAAACTAGAAACAATCGTTAAATATGTTTTATCTGGGGGGGGGGGGGGTTATGGCCAAAAGTCGCCCTGTGTATCAGAACCGATTAACTTTTTTTGTAATTGCTAAACCTTTTTACCCTCAAATCCCCATCAATTTTAATATCACGACGTCCGTAGTAGAATTCAACTTAATCAATCATTATTGTAACATACACCACCTTGATATAATCTCAATTCAAAAGACACATCTATTTTTTATGGCTAAATATTCCACTTCTAAAGAAAGGACACAATTTATCGCTTTAAATATAATTGAAGGCTGTGGGATGTTTTCAACCGAAATCTGACCCCCTGCTGAATTAGCAACGGCTATTTATCAGAAATGTTTTAGCCGGCATGCTTTCGGCCTGTCTTCTTGATCTATAAGCTGTGATTTACGAGAAGAGCTTATACATACGTCTCATACTTAGGAGTTTTGTTTACTTGTAAATTAGAGCAAGGAACTCAGTAGCAGACTTTTCTTCCAATATACGTTTTTTTCTTTTATCTATAACAATGAATATGATTTCACATATTTAAAAAGTGAGTAATTGACTGAGCAAGAAGCGTAAATGATCATCCAGATTGTAAATCGATAGACAGCTTAATCGGGGTGATTTATGGGACTCGCCTTTTACCGGATTTAACTCTGAAATATTGCTGAATTTGAAGTCTAGACTAGCTTTATGAGTGCTAGTTTTGTCGACTGCCAAAATTCATCAGAATCAAAAAGCCGGAATCGAGTCTCTATAAGCCAGATATTGAGAAAGAGCAAAAGCCGCTATCTGTATATATTTACTATCTCTATAATGTATTATTCGCAAGTTGGCTAGCAGACTTGTTTTGATTTCCATCTGACGTTCGCGACGAGCGGAAAGCAGCTTGACCAATATTTATGGGAAGACAAGAATTGGCTAAACGCGTCTTGTGAGTCCAAGCTACTAGAGGAAAGTGTTTCTGGTCGTTAGTTTGATCAGAAAATTCAAGTTATTACACTCACGTCTTTGAAGCAGCCTACTAAAATGTCTTCTTCATTTTGTAAATAAGTAGTCTTATAAAAATGAATAGTGTTTTAAAAATCTTGCAGAAACATAATGCCTATTTACGGAGATGAGTTGATTAGGACATTGGAAACGCGGTTGATCTTCAAATACATTGCTTTTTCGGTCTATAGTTGCGATTTGTTCAACTGATGGTCTAAAAACATCATTGCTTTTTATCGCATTTTATTGACTTGCACTTTTTTTTATAGTTCATCTCATAAATAAAATACGCACGTGCCAACACTTGTTTCAGCCATCTATTTAATAATTTATTTTGCTGGGCAAACTAAATTTATAATAATTTGATCAAGGCATAAATTAAATTGGGTCTTGTCGTGTCAGAGCTTCGAATTCATAAAGGTCAGACTTTCGGCCTCACCTCAATATTCGACCTTTTCTAAAAATGTTAAAAGTTCGTCTAATAATTAATTTATTATCAGGGTTGCCACCCTGACCTGGAAGAATTTACTAAATTGGAGAGGAAAAATTTACTAGATCGCATCTGTTTTTACTAAATGCTCAAAAAATTTTTTTAGCACCATCACGCATCGACTTTTACTATAGGATGATGATCAATACGATTTTCACAATCTCTTTTCTTCTTTTTTTTCTCTTTTCCTCTTTTCTTTCGTTTTCATAGTATGATTGAAAAATTCTGGAAACCTACAAGTTCAAAAATCCTTTTTTTTTTAAATTTGTACTTACTTTTAATTTCTGTCAGCAGGCTCCTTTTTATTGAATAAAAATTTTCCAATCGAGGAGATTCACCTGATGCTCTTGAGTGGTTAGCTTTTGTTTTGATGCCAATATACTCCAAATCATCACAAATCCAAGTGTCATTATAGCTTCATTTTTAGTTGGTAAGATTTGATACCCAGAAAGCTGATTTTGTCGACCATTAAACGCCGGAAGTGAAGTGTATGTTTATAAAATAGGTGACTGCTTGTCTGTCTCTGAGACAGACAAGCAAAATTGTAAATTGTAAAACAGACAAGCAAAAATTGTCATATGTTTACGATAATTTTTCCTCCTGAATTCATGGAAAATAAAGAACAGTTTTGTTTACTGTAAATCATGACTTTTTACTAGTTTTTACCAGATTTCGGGAAATTTACTAGATCCTCTAAATTTACTAGAATTTTTTTTTACTAGATCTAGTAAAATCCTACTGACGGTGGCAACCCTGTTTATTATTAATTATTAAATTAATAAAATATTTTTCTTTTCAAAATATCTTTAGCTATCCAAAAACTCTAAATAAAACATCATTTTGAACTTCAATCATTAGATATACTATATATGAGACTTTGTTACTTCATAAAATCTTTATTACAAGCGATTATAATAGAAGACTATAATAGAATAGATTATAAAAGAATTTGTCAAAACTTAAAATATAAATTGGTCCTTTTGTACGAGACAAGCTACCAAGTTAGCAGCCCCTGGTACGGCTGCTAACTTGTTAACTTGTCTCGTACAAAAGGATGAATTTATAGTTAAAGTTTTCACACATTGTTTTTACAACTATAATAAAAAGCATTATTGATTTTAAAGTATCTTTTCGCTTGTAATAAAGATTTTATGAAATAACAAAATTTCATATATAGTATATCTAATAATTAACGTTCGCTGACATTTTCTCCATTTAATCCATGCCTTGATCAAATTAATTCTAATTTAGTTAGCTTGGTAGAATAATCTGTCTAATCGATAGTTGAAACAAGTGTTGGCACGAGCGTCTTCCATTCAGGGTTGCCACCCTGACCGGGAAGAATTTACTAAATCAGAGAGAAAGAAATTACTAGATCGTATCTGTTTTTATTAAATGCTCAAAAAAAATATTTGCGCGTGCGGCTACGCCGCACGCGCACCATCAAACATCGATTTTTACTATAGGAGGATAATCAATTTCCTTTTTTCTTCTTTTTTTTCTCCTTTCCTTTTTTCTTTTTCCATTTTTCTTCTTTTTTTCTCCTTTCCTCTTTTCTTTCGTTTTCATAGTATGATTAAAAGTTCCGGAAACCTACAAGTTCAAAAATCTTCTTTATATATATATATATATATATATATATATATATATATATATATATATATATATATATATATATATATATATATATATATATATATATATAGTCACGCAAAGGATGCTTGTGGACTCTGTTTGCCAACCTTGTTAAGATTCGGTTTGATACAAATCCATTTTTTTCAAAGATGCCAACACACACCCCGGCCAGAGTTGCCATAATAGTTCTGTTTTTTAAATGTCCCTAAGCTTAATCCATTTTTGAGCTTTCTGATAAGAGGGAATTTAAGCTACAACTTAGTTTTTCTATTTCCTTTCAACAACGTTGCCAGGTTCGCCAGAGTTTCTATTTTATTTCAACGATGTGGTTTTGTTTACTTTCAATAACATGACCTTGAGGCTCAAATTACCAAAGCGCTGGTCAAAATTTGATTAAAAAGAGCGAGCAGTGGCTCAAAATCACGCCTAATATATCTATATCATCTTCATTTCGTATTTCGAAAATATGTAAACAAGTACATATTTTAGATATTTACAAGTAAATTTTTTCGCTTTAAGTATATTTTATGTCACTTTAAGACATGAAAACAAAGTTGAAAAAATGTTTAAGAAAAAAAAAATGTAAAAAAAAATTTTAAGTTAAAAACATAAGTGCTAAAAGCCTGTTTTGTTAAGAAAGCCTCATTCCACTTCATTCTTTACTTTCTATCTGTAATAATATATCTTTTAGCGAATTGTCTTATCATCTCAACACTTCCAACAATTTACAGATTCCTTATATTCCTTCATCAAAATATCTTGAAGGCCAAATCATAGGCAGCGCGCTAGCGCTGCCTAAGTAAAGAACGATGTGGGCACAATGTTTTTTTTTTCTCCATACCCGGGACCTTCGTATCGAAGGAGTTGTCGTAGAAACTTCGAAAAGGGCTCATTCGATTGGAAATTGGAGCGGCTAGTGCTCTTTTTAATAGTCGAAAGTGATTGGAGGGCAACTAGCCCCCCCCCACGCACATCATTCCCCCAAACACATCCAATCAAAATTTTGAGATAGCCATATTGTTCAGCGTAGTTGATTTCCAGATAGAAAATATGTTTTTGAGGAGGACATTCCCCCACAATCCTCGGGTCAAGGGTTTTAAGTTATGCCCTGGGGGCATATAAGGTTTTTATTGCAGGCGTTGTCGTGCTTCGTTGTCGTAAAACCCCCCCCCCCCCCACATCCATAATTTCCCCAAACACACCCAAAAATTTTTTTTAGATAGCTATTTTGTTCAGCGTAGTTGATTTCCAGATAGAAAATATATTTTTGAGGAGGAAACTCCCTCACAACCCTCTGGGCAAGGGTTTTAAGTTATGCCCTGGGGGCATATAAGGTTTTTATAGCAGGCGTTGTCGTAAAAACTTCAAAAGGGGCTCAATCGATTGGAAATTCAAAGGGTTAGTGCCCTTTTCAATAGTCGATAGTGATGGGAGGACAACTAGCCCCCCTCCCCCACGCCAATCATTCCCCCAAACACATCCAATCAAAATTTTTAGATAGCCATTTTATTCAACACAGTTGAAAGTTTTGGACATTAGGTCTTTGTGGTGACAACCCCTCCCCCAGAGCCCTCAAGACACAGGTTTTACCTGGGGGCATATAAAGTTTTTACTGAAAGTGTTGTCGTAGAAACTTCAAAAGGGCTCATTCAATCGGAAATTTAAAGGGCTAGTGCCTTTTTTACTACTTGAAAGTGATTGGATAGCGATTAACGCCCCTCTCTTGCCCACCATCTTCCCAAATATCGAATCAAAATTTTGAGATATCGATTTTGTTCAATGTAGTTGAAAGTCCTTAAAATTTTGTCTTTTAGGATGATAACTCCCCCCCCCCTAGGGCCCTCGGTGCAAGGGTTGTAAGTTATGCCCTGGGGCATATAAAGTTTTTATTGAAAGCGTTGTCGTAGAAACTTCAAAAGGATTCATTCAATTGGAAATTGAAAGGCCTAGTGCCTCTCTGGAAATTATGTATTTAAGGATGACAAACCCCCCAAAGCCCCAAGGGCAAAGGTTGTAAGTTCTGCCCTGGGGGCATATAAGGTTTTTATAGATAGAGTTGTCTCGTAAAACTTTAAAAGGGGTTCATTCAATTCGAAATTTAGAGGGCTAGTGCCCTTTTTAATAGTCGAAAGTGATTGGGGGGTAACTAACCCCCCTCTCACGCCCACCATTCCCCCAAACACATCCAATCAAAATTTTCAGATAGCCATTTTGTTCAACGTAGTAGAAAGTTCTGGAAATTAGGTCTTTGGGAATGATACCCCCCCCCACCAGCACTCAGGGCAAGGGTTTTAAGTTATGCCCTGGGGGCATATAATTTTTTTTATTGAAAGTTTTGCCGGACAAACTTCAAAACGGCTCATGTGATTGGAAATTGAGAGGGATAGGGCCATTTTTAATAGTTGAAAGTGATTGGAGAGCGACTACCGCCCCTCTCACGCCCACCATTTCCCCAAACCCATCCAATCAAAATTTTGAGATAGCCATTTTGTTTGACGTAGTTGAAAGTTCTGAAAATTCGGTCTTAGAGGATGACAACCACCCTAACAGACCTTAGGGTAAGGGTTGTAATTTATGCCCTGGGGGCATATAAGGAGTTTATAGAAAGCGTTGTCGTTTCGAAAAGGGCTCATTCGATTGAAAATAGTAAGGGCTGATGTTTTTTAATAGTCAAAAGTGATTGGAGGGCAACTAATCCCCCTTCCACTCCCACCCTCCCATTTACCCATTATGTTTAAAAACTAAATGTTGCCTTAAGATTAAATCAAAATGCACTGTGATAATGCTATCATATACAGCGCTAGCGCTGCCTATGATAGCATCCGTTTCATAGTCCTTCAGCCAGGAAGTGCAATTGGGGGCCAGCCATCTTGTGCTTTCGCAGAATTTTCCTGATTACCTTTCCCAGATTTATCCAGATACCCATTTAGACATGGGTCGACTCTGGATGAACTTATAAACTCACACCACTGACCCCCGTTCCAAACCAAATAACAGTGGACACCAGGAACTCCTGTCCTCTCGGACAAAGGATTTCAAGTCTAGCTTGCCCAAAAAAATCAGTTGATTCAGCCTATACGTCTGGGGGTTTAGGAATACATCCCAGATTGACAACCAACTCTCATTAAGGGCTGTATATATAATGACGAAGACCACACTGCCAATAAAAGAAGATACGAGGAATTTTTTGAAGACACAGTGAATACAACCAAAGCAAATATTTCGGCTACATAATCAACATCGAAATACAGTATGATACAAAGAAAAAAAAATAATAACTTATTCAAAATGACAACAGTAAAAATATATCAAACTAAAATCTCAAAATAAAAACATATGCTCAAATAATTTTCATATATAATTTTTTTTTTTTCAATTTTTTTCTTTGCTCTATATTATATTTCTCCAATGACGGTTGTTGGTTATATAGACAAATATTTGCATAGGTATTACTGGGTTATTCATTGTCTTCCCAAAACTCCTTGGCATCACCTTTTATTTGTAAGGGGCTGTATATTTTCAAAACCATGTGCATCAGGTCAGGCAGACCAGCCTGTGGTAGACAGGGGCCAAGCGTGGAGTGAAGGGCCCCGTGGGCTTCACGAAGAACTGTGGTTTAGTGGATCAAGTGGCACTCCCCAAGATATACATCTGGTGGTAGAGATTGCGCAACCCCTCGACTTTGCATAATACCTTTTGAATAACCGCTCTTGAATCGTACGTAAGGTTGGGAAACTGGAGGAAGTGGTGTTGTATGCTTTGTTCAGTGTTCTCACGAATAATATTCGTAATTTACTTGTCTAATGGATGGCTGGCGTTTACCCCCCTGGAAATTACCCTCCCCTGGAAAATACCACCCACGGAAAATAGCCCCTGGAAAATACCCCTCGGAAAATACCCCCCCCCCCTCGCGGAAAATACCCTCCTCTGGAAAACACCCACGGAAAATACACCCCCTGGAAAATGCCCCCCTGCGGAAAATACTCCCCCCGTGGAAAATACCCCTGGAACATCCCCATCCTGCGGAAAATACCCCCCTCCCCCCGCAAAATCCCCCCCCCGTGGAAAATAAGGCTTTCCAAATTTGAGAATTTTATTTGAATTTTTTTTGTAGAGGGAATGAGTTCTAGTACTTGTGTATTATAAGTCACTCACTCAACTTTACGATGTAAAACTCGAGAACAAACTGGATTCTTCGTTAGTTTCTTTCAGGTTAGCAAGAGACAGGGCAAAGGTAAGTGACATAATAGATGGGAAATATATAATTGTAGGTACAACAGATGGGAAAGTAGGTACAATTATTCAGTATATTATGAAATAAGAATTTTTTTCTGACTTCAAACTGTCCAAATACTTTATCCCCTCCCCCCTTATATGCAAATATATAACCCGAGTCTGTTTCTAAAGTAACGAAGAAACCAGTTTATTCTCGAGTTTTACGCATCGTAATCTTAACGGAGAGAGAGCTGGATTTCCCGGTATTGTTTAAAAACGATCAGAAATTAAATTTAAAAAAAAAGTTTTTTCAACTGAAAGTAAGGAGCAACATCAAAACTTAAAACGGACAGAAATTATAACGTATATGAACGGAGTTGCCCCTTCCACAAGACTTTGCTCTTTACGCTAAAGTTTTGACTTTTTGTCCAAATTCCTTAAGAACGATCTATTTTATATCTTTTTTAATTTTTTTCTATTAGACTCCATAGTTTTTTACTTTGGAGATTTTTTTTTTACTTTTTTTCTGCTCTTTTTTGGTTTATTGAGGCTCTTTACTTTTATTTAGAAAACTTATGTTTCCCATTAACAAATACTATCTGTAAGTAATCATAGTCAGCACAATAGTGCTGCCGAAATAAAGAACGATGACGGCCCAATGTTTTTTGTTTTGTTTTTTCTAAACCAGGGCACTTCGAATCGAAGGAGTTGTCTTAGAAACTTTGAAAAGGGCTCATTCGATTGGAAATTGGGATGGCTAGTTACCTTTTTAATATTCGAAAGTAACTGGAAGGCAACTAACACCCCTTTCACGCCCACCATTTCCCCAAACACATCCAATCAAAATTTTGAGATAGCCATTTTGTTCAACGTAGTTGATGTTCAGATAGAAATCATGTTTTGAGGAGGACACTCCCTCCACAGCCCTCAGGGCAAGGGTTGTAAGTTATGCCCTGAAGGCTTATAAGGCTCTTATAGAAAGCTTTGTCGTAGAAGCTTCAAAAAGAGCTCATTCGATTGGAAATTCAAAGGCCTAGTGCCCTTCTTAATAGTCAAAAGTGATTGGAGTGCAACTATCCACCCTCTCACGCCCACTTTTTCCCAAAACACACCCAATCAAAATGTTGAGATAGCCATTTTGTTCAACGTAGCTGAAAGTTCTGGAAATTATATCTTTGAGGATGACAAACCCCCACACCCCTTAGGGCAAGGGTTAAAAGCTATGTCCTGGGAGCATATAAGTTTTTTTTTTAATAGAAATCGTTGCCATAGAAACTTCAAAAAGGGCTCATTCGATTGGAAATTGAAATGGCTAGTGCCCTTTTTAATAGTTGAAAGTGATCTGAGGGCAACTAACACCCCTTCCACGCCCACCATTTAGCCATTTACATCTAATCAAAACTTTGAGATAGCCATTTTGTTCAACGCAGTTGAAAGGTCTGGAAATTATATCTTTGAGCTGGACATTCCCCCCACAGTCTTCAGGGCAAGGGATATAAGTTATGCCCTGGGGGCATATAAGGTTTTTATTTAAAGGTTTGGGGTGGAAGCTTGAAAAAGGGTTAATTCGATTGGAAATTCAAAGGGCTAGTGCCCTTTTTAATAGTCGAAAGTGATTTGAGGGCAACTAATCCCCCTCTCAAGCCCACCTTTTCCCCAAACACGTCCAATCAACATTTTTAAATAGCCATTTTGTTCAACGTAGTTGAAAGTTTTGGTAATTAGGTCTTTAAGGATGACAACCCCTCCCACCCACAGCCCCCAGGGCAAGGCTTGTAAGTTATGCCCTGGGGGCATATAAGGTTTTTATAGAAAGCGTTGTCGTAGAAACTTCAAAAAGGGCTTATTCGATACGAAATTGAAATTGCTAGTGACCTTTTTAATAGTCGAAAGTAATTGGAGGGCATATAACCCCCCTCTCACGCCCACCATTTCCCCAAACACATACAATCAAAATTTTGATATATCCATTTTTTCAACGTAGTTGAAAGTTCTGGAAATTATGTCTTTGAGGATGACACCCCCCCCCCCCCTCCACAGCCCGCAGGGCAAGGATTGTAAGTTATGCCTTGTGAGAACATACGGTTTTGATAGAAAGAGTTGTCGTAGAAACTTCAAAAAGGGATCATTCGATTGGAAAATTTACAGGGCTAGAGCCCTGTCACACTAGCCCCCCTCTCATGCCTTCTCATGCCCAACCAAAGAACAACTAACCCCCCTCTCATGCCCACCATTTCCCCAAACACATCCAATCAAAGTTTTGAGATATTCATTTTGTTCAACGTAGTTGAAAGTTCTGGAAATTATGTCTTTGAGGATGACAACCCCACAACCCTAAGGGCAAGGACAAGGGTTGTAAGTTATGCCCTGGCAGCATATAAGGTTTTATAGAAAGTTTTGTCGTAGAAACTTCCAAAAGGGCTCATTTGATTGGAAATTGAAAGGGCTAGTGCCCTTTTTAATAGTCGAAAGTGATCGGAGGGTAACTAACCCCCCTCTGGCGCTCACTATTTCCCCAAACACATTCAATCAAGGTTTTGAGATAACTATTTTGTTCAATGTAGTTGAAAGTTCTGGAAATTAGGTCTTTCAGGATGACTTTCCACCCAGAGCCCTCAGGGCACAGGTTGTAAGTTATGCCCTGGGGGTCTATAAGGTTTTTATTGAAAACTTTGTCATAGAAACTTGAAAAAAGGCCCATTTTATTGGAAATTCAAAGTGCTAGTGCCCTTTTAAATAGTCGAAAGTGGTTGGAGGGCAACTAACCCCCCTCTCACACCCACAATTTCCCCAAACACATCCAATCAAAATTTTGAGATATCCATTTTTTACAACGTGGTTGAAAGTTTTGGAAATTAGGTCTTTTAGGATTACACCCCCCCTCCACAGCTCTCAGGGCAAGGTTTGTAAGTTTTGCCCTGGGGGCATATAAGGTTTTTATAGAAAGTGTTGTCGTAGAAACTTCAAAAAGAGTTCATTCGATTGCAAATTGAAAGGACTAGTGCCCTTTTAATAGTCGAAAATGATTGAAGGGGAACTAACGCCCCTCTCCCGCCCACCATCTCCCCAAACACATTCAATCAAAATTTTGAGATAGCCATTTTATTCAACGTAGTTTTAAGTTCTGGAAATTAGGTCTTTGAGGATGACAATTCACCCCCCATAACCCCCAGGGCAAGGATTTTAAGTTATGTCCTGGGGGCATATAAGGCTTTTATAGAGAGCGTTGTCATCGAAACTTCGAAAAATTCGAAACTTTGAAGGGCTAGTGCCTTTTTTAATAGTCGAAAGTAATTGGAGGAAAACTAACACCCCTCCCACGCCCACCATTTCCCCAAACACATCCAATAAAAGTTTTGGGATAGCCATTTTGTTCAACGTAATTGAAAAGTCCGGGAAATATGTCTTTGAGGATAACACTCCCCCCAGAGCCCTCAGCGCAAGGGTTGCAAGTCATGCCATGGGGGTATATAAGGTTTTATAGAAAGTGTTGTAGTAGAAACTTCAAAAAGGGCTCATTTGATTGAAAATTGAAAGGGCTATTGCTCTATTTAATATGTGAAATTTATTTGAGGGCAACTAACGCCCCTCTCACGCCCACCATTTCCCGAAACACATCGAATAAAAATTCTGAGATAGACATTTTGTTCAACGTAGTTGAAAGTACTGGAAATTTGGTCTTTGCCAGCGTTGTCGTAGAAACTTCAAATAGGACTCATTCAATTGGGAATTGAGAGGGCTAGTGCCCTTTTTAATAGTCAAAAGTATTCGGAAGGCAAATCCCCCCCCCCCCTTCACGTCCATCATTTTCCCAAACACTTCCGATCAACATTGTGATACAGCCATTTTGTTGAACGTAGTTTTAGGGTCTGGAAATTATGTTTTTGGTTATGACAACCCCCAACAGCCGTCAGGGCTAAGGTTGTAAGCTATGCCTTGGGGGCATACAATTTCTTATAGAAAGTGTTGTTGTAAAAACTTCAAAAAGGGCTCTTTCGATTGGAAATTGAGAGGGCTATTGCCCTTTTTAATAGTCGAAAGGGATCGGAGGGAGAATTACCACCCCTCCCCCACGCCCATCATTTTCCCAAACATTTCCGATCAACATTTCGAAATGGCCATTTTGTTCAACGTAGTTTAAAGGTCTGGAAATTATGTCTTAGAGGATGACAACCCTCCTCCCATAGCTCTCCGGACAAGGGTCGTAAGTTAAGCCCTTGGGGCATATAAGTTTTTTATTGAAAGTTATGTCGTAGAAGCTTCAAAAAGGGCTCATTCGAATGGAAATTGAGATGGCTAGTGCCTTTTTTATTAGTCGAAAGTGATCAGATGGCAAATGCCCCCCCCCCTCCATGCCTATCATTTCGCCAATCACTGCCAATCAAGATTTTGATATAGCCATTTTTGTTAAGCATATCAGAAAGGTCTGGAAATTATGCCTTTGAGGATAAAAAAAAACAGGCCTCAAGGCAAGGGTTGTAAGTTATGTCCTGGTGACTTATAGTGTTTTTATAGAAAATCTGGTTACATAAACTTCGAAGGTGGCTCATTTGATAGACAATCACACGCTCTATTATCCTTTTTTAGAGTCAAACTGATTAATGGATATCTACCCACTTCTCCCTACACACACTTTATATTATGCCAAAATGCGTCAAATAATAATGTTGAGATAGCCGATCTGTTAAAAATAGTCGAAATATTATATAACATGGCTTTTGGGGTTGGGGTTGATTAGGGGCAAGAGTTGTAGCCTAAGTTATGTCCAAGGGGGATTTAAGGTTTTTATAGAAGGGATGGTGTTTTAACTTCAGAAGAGGCTCAGTCTTTCTCCCTGAAAAAGACTATGTCAATATAAAACGAACAGAAATTAATCAAAAAAACTTTTTGCACAACATAAGTTTTTCAAAAAAAAGTAAAGAACTCGATTAAGCCAAAAATGAATAAAAATATAATCAAATAATCTACCAAGCATATAACTATCACAAATCAGTATCAATAAATAAGTGAAACCCAAAAGAAACAGAAATTAAAATAAGTCAAACTCAAAACGAACAGAAATTAATCTGAGTAGGGTTCTAAAGCCCAAGCCTTCTAAAAGCCAGAATATAATTTGTATTTTACTGAAAAAAATTCTTTTAAATGTTTTTACTTTTATATCTTTAAGAAATCAAAAATTAATTAAGATTTTAAGGAATACATATCAGCATATGTATATTAAACTGACAATGCACATTTTTTCAGTAAATTCATTTGATTTTATTTCAGTTTCATGTTGAATTTTTTTTCTATCCGAAGCTATTTTTATTTGTCATACTCTCTCTTTGTCGTCTCAATTTTGCATATGGACTTGTTCCTGGAAAATTTTCGAGAAGAAATTTTCAGCTGGGTTGGCATTTTCTAGGGGATTTTTTCATGGCGGGGCACTTCCAGGAGAGAAATTTTTCTTCGGGTAATTTTCCAGGCATAAACTATCCATTGAAGAATTTTTAACAGGATCAACTTCCCACGGAAGAGAGGAGGGGGATTCCCGGGGGGATGCCGGGGGGGGGTTGTTAAACGCCTAGAACCAGTTTTATAGCTTGTAAAGCTATATTGTCTAACACCATAATTGGTGTCATTGAATCACCCATAAATAAAAACTTTTACTGAATTGAGTCTGAAAGTAAGATTAAATATTTTTAACGAAAAAAGAACAAGTGTCACTTCCACTAGAATAATGTGAAGGTTGCAATTGTCAACCTTTGTAGCTTACCAACTTATTGTAAGCAAAGGGGAAATAACACCTTTGGGGACATATCTAAGTCGTAGGTACCACATCAAATACAGAAAACCAATTGAATCAGCCGATCCAAACTAATAAATTTGGGGGATTAGGTAGAGACAATAACTTGACAAGGAATTTCTTATGAGGGGTTGTCTACTTTCAAAAGTTGTGTACATCAACTATTGCACACCACAATTGGTGCACGGGTCGCATGAAGTGTACGTTGTGTGGTGCGACGAAGTGTGGTTTCGTAAACAAGTGGCCCTACCCGAAATGTAAACTCCATGCTAGAGATTAGACAACTTCTTTACCATACACATTGTTTTTTGAATTGCCGCTGCTGATTCATGCTCTCGAAAATTGTAGGAAGTGCCACCATAAAGTTTGTTTAGTTTTTTTGCTCGCAAACAATATTCATGATATACTGTCTGATAATAGGAGAATTATGATGTAAAGTATTTACTTTTTCTATTTCCTTTCTAGGATATCCTGTTGAAGCTCAAATGACAAAAAAGAAATCTTTAAAGACATTCAAGAATGGAACCAAGGATAGGATTGGACTATATTGTTGAAAATAAGGAATATACAACAAAACTTGCATCAGGTAAGACTTTTTTTTATGATGCATGTGCAGTTTCAAAGATGCACAGACACACATCAAACCGGCTAAACAGCGGTCATATTAATGCGATCAAATAGCGGCCGTATTGTTGCGGACAAACAGAAAAATGCTTAGCATAACGGCTTCTTGTCCGTCAAACAGCATATCTCTACGTCTTCTCTTGTGCTTTTTTTTTATAGTATTTTCCGTTATAAAAATATTATTTTGTATCCTTCCGTGCTGCTTGTGCTTTTTATATGTCTTCTCTTGTGCTTTTTTTTATTAATATATTCCGTAATAAAAACGTTATTTTGTATCCTTCCGTGCTGCTTGTGCTTTTTATATGTCTTCTCTTGTGCTTTTTTTTATAGTATATTCCGTTATAAAAACATTATTTTGTATCCTTCCGTGCTGCTTGTGCTTTTTATATGTCTTCTCTTGTGCTTTTTTTTAAATAATATATTCCGTTGTAAAACCATTATTCTGTATCCTTCCGTGCTGCTTGTGCTTTTTATATGTCTTCTCTTGTGCTTTTTTTTAAAATAATATATTCCGTTATAAAAACATTATTCTGTATCCCTCCGTGCTGTTTGTGCTTTTTATATGTCTTCTCTTGTGCTTTTTTTTTATAGTATATTCCGTTATAAAAACATTATTTTGTATTCTTCCGTACTACCTAAAACGAGCTTCTCTGACGAAAAAGTCTCCAGCAAAGGTTTCAGCTCCTGGGGTCCCCTCGCACCAATGGCTGCCATGTAAGGGAATCGGTTTTAATTTGTAGTTTCTAAATTTTGGGGGGACTATAATTTAGGGGACCCTAAGGTATTCCCCTGAAAGTGACTAGAGGCCTCAGTGATTCTGTTAGGTTCTAAAATGATGAATTCCGATGAAGTTTTGTATTTCACTGTTAATTTGTATTCTTAAGCAGGCCTGGAATCGTTTCTTTTTTTTAATGCATGCCCCAGAATTAATATTATGCCAATGTAAAAATCTCATAACAAAAAGTGTATCAATAATAAATAGTATGAACCTGGAGCAAAAATACGGCTCAATGCCACTGCGAATCTAGATGCGATTCTAAATGTCTAAAAATAAAAAAATTAATTAAGTTTACTAAAACACAAATGGTTTTCATATTAACGAGCAGCAATTACGAACGTAAATATCATTCCCAAGTCAAGGCAAATACGTCTTGGGACTCGGGCTCCTGAAAATAACATGACTTTTTTTCAATTTGGAACGGTTTATCTTAACTTACTACGATAATTCCGTTTCTTGGATCTGAATTACTGCGCTAAGGAAAAGTAAATTGTAGCCTTGCTGATGCGTTGCAACTAACACGAATCAAGATTGACAGATAAACTAAATAAATGCATAAAATAACAACAAGAGAGAAAGGATAAAAGACATGAAAATAATAAAATCGAAACTAAATAAAAAAAATATGATTAGGCCTATGTTTAAACCACTCTCTGTCAATGTTAAAAACAAATGGTACTTTTCTGCTATCCTGACCACACTCAAGGAATGAAAATAGGTTAATCATAATGAAATATACCAAAATATAATGGAAATATAATACCTTAATAACAAAAGAATGGAAACTACAACTGAGAATTATGGAAAGTAGGCTGCCCAGAACACACTATATTAAATACCCAACATAACCTAACTTACTCTATATATTAAATATTTATTATTTGGTATAACCGGTTTTACTCAGATCATGAACTTAAGTGTGGTCAGAATAATAGACAAGTAGCCTACCAAAAAATTTTCTCAAAAAAAAAATCTGTTTAGTCCACATTTGTTTGAATCCAAATTGGTCTAGATGTGGTTACTTTGTGGAACCCTTATTCCTGCATTAGATCTTGCTCTTTTCGTCCCTTTTCCTTCTCCTTTGGCCCCACGAACTCACTGGTAAAAACTGGCTTCCCGTGATTTAGCTGCTCCCATTCCTGCATTAGATCTTGCTCTTTTCGTCCCTTTTCCTTCTCCTTTGGCCCCACGAACTCACTGGTAAAAACTGGCTTCCCGTGATTTAGCTGCTCCCATTCCTGCATTAGATCTTGCTCTTTTCGTCCCTTTTCCTTCTCCTTTGGCCCCACGAACTCACTGGTAAAAACTGGCTTCCCGTGATTTAGCTGCTCCTTCCTGCGAAACCATTCACAGCAAGGTCACCATATTTCGAAGATCACGGAAGGTAGCTATTTTCGTTAAAGGTAGTCTAAAGTCTCCAGCTTATCCTAGACTTTTGTTCCACAGTCTTCTGAGGCATCTAGGGCAACAAGAAAGAGCCGTCAATCTTTTCTGCAATTTACTGTCGAGGCAATGTTTTTTCATTAGGACTAGGAGTGGTTGTTGAGGTGTTGCAAATTGTTAAGGCAGGTACGGCCATCGTACCTCTATGACGTAGTCCCTGCGATGACCAGTGCAGTGCTACATTTGGGAATCTGCAGTCGTTCTTTCTTAGAGCATTGCCTAAGTACCTCCAGTGAAGGGTTTTTTATTAGTCTTGTAACAAGAGTCTGGTCAGTTATGCCGTGAATGGTTTGATTTGTATCCAGTTAATATTCAGAACTCTCTTAAAGTACCAAGGACATCAAAATGAAGCCGTTTGTGCCCCCTGGCTCCGTCTCAATTCTATTCATGCCTGAATACCGGTATTTTTCCTTTGGCTGTTTTCCAACTATTAGGATGTTTTTCATTGCATAAAGTTTATGTTTTTCGCCGCACTGAATCGTGAAAAGAAAAGTAGAAAAACTTTTTCTGTTTACACAGAAAGCCGAATTGAGCAATTGTACCGCCCAATTTACTACCTGCATCGTATAGTCCAGTATTTCAACAATCAATAGGGTGCTACAACCGTTTGCAATTTAACAAATACAGGTTAGGACGAATATGTCAAAATTAAGTAAGAAGAGTGACATTTTTTTTAATCAGAAGAAAAAGAGAATTCTATTCATACATTAGTAGTTAACTAAAGGGACAAATGCAACATAAAAGGATAGCCTAATTGATCTTTAAAATATATGTTCCTGTAGGTAAATCAATTAGTTAATAATTTTAGGCCTTTAATCCCGAAGAATTTTAATCATGAACATATTAATGCAAAGCTTAGATTTTTAGCTGTTCATGGATATACACTTTTTTTCCAATTCTTATTTGATAGCAAGATGTTACGGTTATGTTCTTACATAATTTTAAGCATTCAACTCCTGTTTTTTTTTTTTTTTTTTTTTTTTTTTTTTTTTTTTACCAACCATACTGCCAATTAATGGCAGTGTTTGTCTTTTGTTAAAGCAACCAGGAAGTTACTCTTTCTAGAGCTCCGTGATGACACATTTTTTCGCTCATTTTCTGTTATTATTTTTTTTTTTTTGCATCGTTCTTTATTATAAACTTGACACCCGCTAAGAGTTACAACTGTATATCTATATCGAACGTCTTTTACATTAAAAATTTGAGTTCCCAGGTTTTCCCAATTTTTTAAGACGTTTATGGTTCTGTAAGTGTTCACTTAACCAATCTTAAGAATCATATTTTCATTTATAGTGTCCTTGGTGCTTTATGGTTTACGGTGTAAACCACATGATTTATGGGTTACATGATTACATACGTATATGGTTGTGTAAGTTTCTATTTAACCAATTTCAAGAGTCATATTTCATTTTTAGTGTCCTTGGAACTTTATGGTTTACGGTGTAAACCACTTGGTTTATGGTTATATGATTACAGACGTATACGGTTCTGTAAGTTTCTATTTAACCAATTTCAAGAATCATATTCCATTTTTAGTGTCCTTGGTACTTTATGGTTTACGGTGTAAACCATATGGTTTATGAATTATATGATTACAGACGTATATGGTTGTGTATGTTTCTATTTAACCAATTTCAAGAATCATATTTCATTTTTAGTGTCCTTGATAGTTTAGCTCTTTTAGGCAAGGTTTTCCAAAAGAAGATCGTTCTATTCTATTCCAGGTTCAGGTGTCAAGTTTCAGCTTTCAGAACTGGACCGACATGGCTTTTGAAAAGGCAAAGTTCAAATCGTAGCGATAAGCTTTAAAAGTCTCCGCACTGAAATAAAAAGTACCAGCACCAAAATCATCAATACACTAGCATAAACTTCTATCTAAGGTGCCCAGAGATAATTGTAATCCAATTAATATCAAATTCTTACCTGAAGCAAGCACATCCAGGAATAAGTTTCGGCCCAGTTTTTGAAGCATTATTATAGCCCAAGAACGTCAGGCTAATGACCTACACCTTGTATTTAGTCAATGATTTTGGTAGTATCGTCATGTGCACATGGCTGGTAGTTTTCAGACCACTGCACCACTGCAAGACAAACTTTGGTCCCGTCATATGCACATGGCTGGTAGTTTTCAGACCACTGCACCACTGCAAGACAAACTTCGGTCCCGTGATGTGCATCCTTGCAAGACAAACTTTGGTCCCGTCATGTGCACATGGCTGGTAGTTTTCAGACCACTGCACCACTGCAAGACAAACTTTGGTCCCGTCATGTGCACATGGCTGGTAGTTTTCAGACCGCTGCAAGACAAACTTTGGTCCCGTCATGTGCACATGGCTGGTAGTTTTCAGACCACTGCGCCACTGCAAGACAAACGTTGGTCCCGTGATGTGCATCCTTGCAAGACAAACTTTGGTCCCGTCATGTGATCATGGCTGGTAGTTTTCAGACCACTGCACCACTGCGAGACAAACTTTGGTCCCGTCATGTGCACATGGCAGGTAGTTTTCAGACCACTGCACCACTGCAAGACAAACTTTGGTCCCGTCATGTGCACATGGCTGGTAGTTTTCAGACCACTGCACCACTGCAAGACAAACTTTGGTCCCGTCATATGCACATGGCTGGTAGTTTTCAGACCACTGCACCACTGCAAGACAAACTTCGGTCCCGTGATGTGCATCCTTGCAAGACAAACTTTGGTCCCGTCATGTGCACATGGCTGGTAGTTTTCAGACCACTGCACCACTGCAAGACAAACTTTGGTCCCGTGATGTGCACATGGCAGGTAGTTTTCAGACCACTGCACCACTGCAAGACAAACTTTGGTCCCGTGATGTGCACATGGCTGGTAGTTTTCAGACCACTGCAAGACAAACTTTGGTCCCGTCATGTGCACATGACTGGTAGTTTTCAGACCGCTGCAAGACAAACTGGGGTCCCGTCATGTGCACATGGCTGGTAGTTTTCAGACCACTGCACCACTGCAAGACAAACTTTGGTCCCGTGATGTGCATCCTTGCAAGACAAACTTTGGTCCCGTCATGTGCACATGGCTGGTAGTTTTCAGACCACTGCACCACTGCAAGACAAACTTTGGTCCCGTGATGTGCACATGGCAGGTAGTTTTCAGACCACTGCACCACTGCAAGACAAACTTTGGTCCCGTCATGTGCACATGGCTGGTAGTTTTCAGACCACTGCACCACTGCAAGACAAACGTTGGTCCCGTGATGTGCATCCTTGCAAGACAAACTTTGGTCCCGTCATGTGCACATGGCTGGTGGTTTTCAGACCACTGCACCACTGCAAGACAAACTTTGGTCCAGTGATGTGCACATGGCAGGTAGTTTTCAGACCACTGCATCACTGCAAGACAAACTTTGGTCCCGTCATGTGCACATGGCTGGTAGTTTTCAGACCACTGCACCACTGCAAGACAAACGTTGGTGCCGTGATGTGCATCCTTGCAAGACAAACTTTGGTCCCGTCATGTGCACATGGCTGGTTGTTTTCAGACCACTACACCACTGCAAGACAAACTTTGGTCCCGTCATGTGCACATGGCTGGTAGTTTTCAGACCATTGCACCAGTGCAAGACACACTTTGGTCCCGTCATGTGCACATGGCTGGTAGTTTTCAGACCACTGCACCACTACAAGACAAACTTTGGTCCCGTAATGTGCACATGGCTGGTAGTTTTCAGACCACTGCAAGACAAACTTTGGTCCCGTCATGTGCACATGACTGGTAGTTTTCAGACCGCTGCAAGACAAACTTTGGTCCCGTCATGTGCACATGGCTGGTAGTTTTCAGACCACTGCACCACTGCAAGACAAACTTTGGTCCCGTGATGTGCACATGCCTGGTAGTTTTCAGACCACTGCATCACTGCAAGACAAACTTTGGTCCCGTCATGTGCACATGGCTGGTAGTTTTCAGACCACTGCAGCACTGCAAGACAAACTTTGGTCCCGTCATGTGCACATGGCTGGTAGTTTTCAGACCACTGCACCACTGCAAGACAAACTTTGGTCCCGTCATGTGCACATGGCTGGTAGTTTTCAGACCACTGCACCACTGCAAGACAAACTTTGGTCCCGTGATGTGCACATGGCTGGTAGTTTTCAGACCACTGCACCACTGCAAGACAAACTTTGGTCCCGTCATGTGAACATGGCTGGTAGTTTTCAGACCACTGCACCACTGCAAGACAATCTTTGGTCCCGTGATCTGCATCCTTGCAAGACAAACTTTGGTCCCGTCGTGTGCACATGGCTGGTAGTTTTCAGACCACTGCACCACTGCAAGACAAAATTTTGGTCCCGTGATGTGCACATGGCTGGTAGTTTTCAGACCACTGCACCACTGCAAGACAAACTTTGGTCCCGTCTTGTGCACATGGCTGGTAGTTTTCAGACCACTGCAAGACAAACTTTGGTCCCGTGATGTGCATCCTTGCAAGACAAACTTTGGTCCCGTCATGTGCACATGGCTGGTAGTTTTCAGACCACTGCACCACTGCAAGACAAACTTTGGTCCCGTCTTGTGCACATGGCTGGTAGTTTTCAGACCACTGCACCACTGCAAGACAAACTTTGGTCCCGTGATGTGCATCCTTGCAAGACAAACTTTGGTCCCGTCATGTGCACTTGGCTGGTAGTTTTCAGACCACTACACCACTGCAAGACAAACTTTGGTCCCGTGATGTGCACATGGCTGGTAGTTTTCAGACCACTGCACCACTGCAAGACAAACTTTGGTCCCGTGATGTGCACATGGCTGGTAGTTTTCAGACCACTGCAACACTGCAAGACAAACTTTGGTCCCGTCATGTGTACATGGCTGGTAGTTTTCAGACCACTGCACCACTGCAAGACAAACTTTGGTCCCGTGATCTGCATCCTTGCAAGACAAACTTTGGTCCCGTCATGTGCACATGGCTGGTAGTTTTCAGACCACTGCACCACTGCAAGACAAAATTTGGTCCCGTGATGTGCACATGGCTGGTAGTTTTCAGACCACTGCACCACTGCAAGACAAACTTTGGTCCCGTCTTGTGCACATGGCTGGTAGTTTACAGACCACTGCAAGACAAACTTTGGTCCCGTGATGTGCATCCTTGCAAGACAAACTTTGGTCCCGTCATTTGCACATGGCTGGTAGTTTTCAGACCACTGCACCACTGCAAGACAAACTTTGGTCCCGTCTTGTGCACATGGCTGGTAGTTTTCAGACCACTGCACCACTGCAAGACAAACTTTGGTCCCGTGATGTGCATCCTTGCAAGACAAACTTTGGTCCCGTCATGTGCACATGGCTGGTAGTTTTCAGACCACTGCACCACTGCAAGACAAAATTTGGTCCCGTGATGTGCACATGGCTGGTAGTTTTCAGACCACTGCACCACTGCAAGACAAACTTTAGTCCCGTGATGTGCACATGGCTGGTAGTTTTCAGACCACTGCACCACTGCAAGACAAACTTTGGTCCCGTCATGTGCACATGGCTGGTAGTTTTCAGATCACTGCACCACTGCAAGACAAACTTTGGTGCATTCCCTCACAAAAGAAAATCATCCCTACGTGCCTAGGTATGTTATATACTTATTTAGAAGTAGTTCCAACAATTTAGACTGCAAGATCTATCCAAGGTGGCCGTAAGCCTCCATTATCCTAGCTCTTCGCTGCTAAAGTAAAAATGTTGTTGTAACTATTGTATTAATAAAGATTTGCCTACCTACCTAGCACCCCACACGGCTTTATTTCATATGTGAATATCAAATGTATTAATATCAGTAAGACCAACAAACAGACTCGATTGAAAACGCAAATATCCATGAACCTCTGGAAAGAACGAGATCCAAGGATTAAAATATAATTGCTTCAATATGAAATTCATTGCAAAGCAGAAGAAGAGAAAGAGTGGAAGGGGAGGAGGAGAATGAGGAAGGAGAAGGATTAAGTGCGATTACTTTGTGGCCTTTCGGGTTCTGCTGCAGTTCTTAACTGCAATTCTGTGTTTGCCCCACGGGCTGCTCAGAGGTGCAACCACTCGGTGGAGACTTGGTGACCCTTTGGGTTTGTTTGTCAGTTATCTTCGAAGAAAGTCGTGTCTTAGTAGTAAAACTCATTTTATGGCCAGATTTATCATATTTATGACCACGCGAAACCGTGCTCTTGCACAAATTGATGGCATAAGGTGCAGTTTCCGCTCAACACTTTTTTAACGAAAAGTTCGTGCCACTCCCATCTCAATTAGTTAAAATGTATTTTTGGGTCCAGCAGCGGAAGCTACTCTTTGCAAATATTCTAATCCGAAATCTTCTTCAATCTTAAAGTACCACGGACAGTGAAAGTCAAATGTAATTCTGAAAGTTGGCTAAGTTGAAACTCTCGAAGCATATATATCTTAAAAATCAGGAAAATTGGAATTCAAATTGGTGCTTGTTAATTAAACGAAACACACTCAAGAATTGCGCTTAGATTAGATTTCAGAAAACCGGTTTCATAGCAACAAAGACAAGTGACGGGTTACAGAATGCATTATAAATATATAATTTGGGGTCTATATTTGCACATTAGGGGAGGGGGGTTGCTTAGGGGCACTGTCCAAATACTTTACCCACTCCATAATGTGCAAATATTATGTGCATAATGTGCGATAATATTATATAGCCCCATTAGGATTAACCAAACTTCAATTCTTGGGTGTGTTTCGTTTAATTAACAAGTACCTTCAGCTTCACAACAAGTGAAAATGATATCATTTCTTATCAATCCTGAAAAAGGCTTATGCCAGCTTTGCCGCCACTCACTCAGACTACCTGTATTCGCTTTGTCTCCAATTGGCCAATGGCTTAATCGCAACTTTCTGGCTAACTTCCAGGCCAAATAAATAAGTTTTAAATAAATAAGTGTTAATTAATACGTTTTTATTTATTAGCAAAATTTGAACACAAAGTATCATAAAAGATTAAATTAATTAAATTCGACCCACTTACTTTTGTTTTCAAGGCTTGGTGATGAAGATATGGGGAAAATGAAATTTGTGGATTCAATTTGCTTAAACTTACCACAAACTGAACCCTCTATTTTATCTTAATGAAAATAAAATTTTAAAAATTACAAAATGTTTCTGACCGTTAAATTATTTATTTGAGATTTTGCACCCGTAAAATATCTGCGCCCAAGGCAAGTACCCCTCTCCCCCATAAAACCTTCTCCGCTTGGTACCAAACGACGTTGAAGGGATTTTAGGTCTTATCCCAGATAGATTTCATGCGACACTGTATATATTTTGTTCTTTAAACTTTCCATGAGCAGTGCCATCATAAACCTGATGACATTTAACGATATAATATGATGATATAAGTGCACCGGAAGTGTGTGGAATTTCAAACTGAGTTCCAGGTGATACAATATTAAAAACTTAACTATCAATTCCAAGTTTCTGAATATTTCCCACTACACGTAAATACACATAATGCACAGTTTTTCCACTACACGTAAATACACGTAAAAAACACGTAACAAAATGTAAATGCACAATTTTTCCACTACACGTAAATACACGTACACGTAAAAAACGTAAATGCACAATTTTTCCACTACACGTAAATACACGTAGTACATAGTACATGATACCATTGTACGCGTTGATGAATCGTTTTGACCCTACCTAAAATGCTCTAGAGGAAAATTCTAAGGAGTCATTGGATAAATAACATCTGTTATTCATCCCTAGCCCTGGACAGGGCTGCTTGGAGAAGACTGACAACGCTGTCAACAAGTTCTCTCTACGCTGGTGACCCTACTGACCAAGAGCGTTAAGTCAAGTAAGTCAGTAAGTCAAGTGAAGTAGTATAAGACATAATTCAGACTAGTCAGTAATGCTGCCAATGTTGATATTACATTTAACAAGGTAATACCAATGAGAATAAGAGATATGACTGTCATATAATTCCTTATTAAAAAGTGTGCTTTGAGCCTATTGGTTTATTTTTGTGACGTAATTTATTAAGCAAATCACGCTTTTCCTTAAGCGTACATCACAAATGGAAACAAAACGTCCCCGTGTATGGATGGAGTACCAGAGGACGGAGCTTTGCTCAGTGAAAAGAAGGACAGTTTTTTTTATGAATTTAAATTTCATTTTATTCGGCAAACCTCTTTGCATATCTATACTGAGAAATTACTCTACACTATCGAATATCAAGTTAAGTTATAACGTGTTTTTTTAATATATTATAGTAGGCCTACAGACACTCATCTTCAGCAAAAATTTATTGTAACCATTCCAAGTATTTGTGACGTCGTTGATATGATAAATGTTTTTCCAAAATTAAGGCTTTAAACGAATTTCCCCATAGTTGTGACCTATCAAGATCGTTTTTTTTTTCAAATCGGAAAACAGAGAATATCAAAGTTACAATTGTTCTAGAAAATGTCAAAATAAAATGTTAAAATAATCTAATGTTTGAAATCTCTTGCATACAAATTCGCTGCATGTAAATTTCATTAACCCAGGTCAGAACGATTTGGTATAGTAATGACTTGATTGCCATTCAAGGCCGTACCCAGGAGGGTTTAGGGGGATTTGAACCCCCGAAATGTTTGTATGACTCGTAAAAACGTAACAAAATGGATATAAACAAACTTTGTATGTGTTTTTTGAGTTTTTTTGTGTACCCTCCCCCCCCCCCGAAAATTGTTTTGAGTAAAACCCCCTCCGAAAAAAAATACTGGGTGCGGCCTTGAATGCCATTCAGTCACCCTTGTAAATTTCTGGAGAGACAAATAACTCCGTTTTTTTTTACCTGATTGGTTATTCTGTGGGAAATGTTAAGGCTGTAAAAAGAACAAGAAGTTTTGAGTCACAATATTTTTTAGGAGTTATCTCTCTGTTTATCAAGAATTTTTGTATGAGAAGTAGTCGAAGTGCATATAGGAGTAAAAAATGATGGAGAATTTTCGGATGAACTGAGTTTCTCATGCTCTGAGTTTCTGCTACTTAAAGTTGTCCACTATATAGAGAACCAGATTTAACGACATTTAAGAAATTCTTCACAAATTGGGCTGTTTATATATACGCATCATTAAAACTAAGAAGGTTACCGATGCGGTCAGTGTTTGGGCAGAGCATACCTTTTAAGGTGTGCAGCATTCCTATACACAATTGGTAACTTAACCTGGGGAAATGGTTTTCAAAAATAAGGCAATTTTATTTAAGGAAACTAAGGAAGACTTAAATGTCCCTGCTGTTCTCTGCTGAAATTTTAATTTAATTTTCCTGATTCACTTGTACTTTACTCAGTTTATACTTTTGATACTAAAAGATCGTATCTTTCTAACAATTTATTTGTGTTTTTCTTTCAGCATTGGACACAGAGAATGTTATCGTCAAAAAACAAGTTCTTGAGCTCCTGTCTGCTCTATGTGTCTACAATGCGGAAGGCTATACTAGAAGTCTAGAAGTCTTGGAGCAGTATAAAGTAAGGAACTTTTATATAGGGTACACATGGTTGCCTGCCGACTCCCCACTACATACTATATATTGTGGGCACCATCAATTCTGTTATACATGGTACACTTCCGCCGCAACTTGCCTCTCCGTGCCCAAATGGAACACCTCCACGGTGCTTGTCACCTTTTTTGTTTGATCTTTAACATGTGTGACCCCTCGATAATCTGTGTCCCAGTTATGTATGACTTTACGGCTAACCCCTCTTCCTCTCTGGCTATTTCCTTCACCTCCAAACTCATCCAATTTAGCGTCTGCCTCTGTACCGTGCAGGGTTGCCATGTGAATGTTCATTACTGCCTAAACAAAATTTCAATAAGGCTCTCTGCTTTGGTTTTGCATAACTTTAAATGTAAAAAAAGCTTAAAACATATTAGGGTTTAGGCTTTACGACGCGGTGAATAGCTCTATAAAATTAGACTTAGTTAATGGAGGAAGCAAAGTTTTGGGTAAAAACACAGTGAGCCGAATAGTTGTTTTGCTTAGGATACTTTTTAGCAAAAAAATGTGGCAACTTTGCTTCTTCATTCCAGTTTACACAAAGTGATGTACTACCCCCTTCGACAACCTTATTTTTAGAAATGCAATATAAGAGACTATTGTAGATATTTTTCAAGATATTACCTTCCAGTTTTCCCCCTGACTTTTCTTAAGGCAGATAGCCAACATCATTAGAGTAAATTTTATCAGGCAGAGGTGTTAAAGAAGGAACCCGTGGACCATAATTTGCCCTAGTATTTAGCCACGGTCTTTATAGTACTTAACATGGTATTACATTTTTACTTGTAGTGTTTATAGTATAGTTTAATGTATCGTACTTATGTTTAACCTTATATTGTCTCTAGTGAATAGTATTCTCCGCTTGAGTTTCAGCCCTGTTTGGGCCATTTTCGTTTTACGACACTGAATGACTAAAGTTGATACATTCCTGAGGCACAATTCTTTTACTACTTAAAATGGCACTAAAATTTTGAATGTCAGTTCGAATGAGCCCCCCCCCCTTGACATTCTGCGACCCCTGACTTGATACTATCTCACCTCTCACCTTGCACAATTTCGTATTTTTATAGAATGGCCGTAAGATTAAATTTTCAAAGACTGCCAATTCCCCCATAAAATGCGGAGTCGTTGTTGATGGTAAACTGACCTAGCTCCTTTGTCCACCTTCTCCAAAACTGCACATTTTCCAAGAAGGGCAACGACTGGTTGAAATTTGTCTAAGACAACTGTACAGTTGAAAAACAGCTTGTCAATGCATCTCCGTTAAACAATGCAGAAATAACAAAACAGTGACACGCTCTATAAAATACAAGGTCACAGAACGTAGAAGCCTCAGCTCCTAAGCAAGTGAACTCCCCTACGACTTGATGTTCAAAACCGTAGTGCGTCCAATTTGTGGATTCCTACTTGTCTTACCTATTTGTAAGGGTCTTCCCTATCTCTTCCATCCGGATCAACACGCTGTAAGAATTTGGACCTTTAATTGTGGAGCTCTTCAGTGGTCGCACATTTTTTTTTGTAAAAGCTACTCCCGGGTGGTCTTAGTTTGACCCTCCTTCCCTTTCCCTAAATGTAAAAACGTAAATAAAAGAAGTTTATTTAGTGGCTCAAAGGGGACCCAAAATACCTTTTTCAGTTGCTTCCATCCCAATTGTCTGAAAAAGTCCTAGACGAGTGGTTAGTACGCTGGACTCCCAATCCCATATTCTTCATACTGGGGGCTCGAGTCCTGGAGTCATTGATTGATAGTGTTAGGACTGGGGGTCAGCGGCGTGACTTATAAGTTCGGACAGATTCGTTTAGCTCAGCTCAGCTTCAAAATGGGTTCTTGGAGAATTACGGAGAAGTTAAACAGGGAGGGTTCGTGAAATCACAGGATGACTGCCCCCGCCCCCATTACAATTCTTGGTTTAAAGACAATGACACGGATATCAGTACAACTGGTATAGTTTGTCAAGTCTAATATCGCATCCTTTACCTTTTATCAATTTCCTGAAGAACCCCGAGAGAGCGTCCACTTTCCGCCACTTGTATATTTCTAAACGCCACGCGATCCGCTTAGTTCTGCCACATTTGGCTCAGTTTCCTCCACATTTGGCACGCGCCATCTGGTTTATGTTCGGAAAGTAGGCGTCCCTTCGAGACTCCCTAAATCCGAATCATGTGTATAGTGTATTCCTTTTATTTGGATGGAACTTGTTTAGTAGCTGGGCAACACGCAAGAAGTGGAGTTTGGTTAATGCTAATGAAATAAAACTAAGTATGATAAAAATATAATAGTTTAGAAACAAATTTGGGCTATATATTTGCACATTGGGGGGGGGGGGGGTAAAGCATAGAAAATATTAAATATGTAACCAAACCAAGGTACCTTTTATTGCCCTTTTAACCCCAAAAAAACTAAAGTTTAAATTTTTTTCACAGAGTGAGCAATACCTCACTAGGCAGTGGACACCTATTTTTCAATAGCCTCTTTTAGATTCTATATGCGGCTCTTCTTACGTGTTGCCCGACTACTAAAAAGTCATTTTGGGACACTTTCCGCCAATCGCTGTACATCTCGGAGCGCCACGTCGGCCACTCAGTTTTGCCATGCTTAGCACAGTTTCTACCACGCTTGGCATGCGCCACCTGGTGTAAGAGGTTTCTGAAACCTCTTTTTAAGAGGTTTCTACCCCTCTAACGAGGGGTGGTGTCCCCTCGAGACTTCCTAAATCCAAATCATGTTTATAATTTATTCCTGTTATTTAATGGTCTATCTTTTATTCTAGACGAAGCATAGCGAAAGATACCGGTTCTCTGTTATTCTGAAAGAGTTGAAGAACGCTCAAACCAATGAATATAAAGCAGCTCTAATTGCATTCATCAATTGTTTGATCATTTCAACTACCAATTTGCATGACCGGATTCGGATTCGGAATGAATTTGTCGGTAAGTGTCATTTTGACAATTCAATAGCGTAATCCAGCAACCATCTGAAGACCTTTTCTAGTGACATTGTTGATCAACACTCTTTTCTGGCGAGAGCGTTGGTCAATAATCCTGTTCTAGCTACCAACAAAGGTTTTGTTGATCAACATTGTAGGTGAAAAAGACCCACAATTGAAACCGTCGTTTTCCAATTTGTACGATTGGATTAGGATTAGTATTCGGCATGAATTGGTCGACAAGTGTTATTTTGACAATCCAGAAAGCATCCAAGTCAAATAACAAAACTGAGTTGTTGACGCATGACGTTTTCGCTTGACAATCCAGATTCTCGCTTTTGATCACGGGGTTGTGAAAAGAAAGCAAATTTTACGATCCAATTTGTAAAAAATCCCTGCAATGGGATTGAACCTTAGCGTAACTTTCGTTACAATGGAAATTTATTAATCATTTTTATTTAGAATTTGGGGAGGTTCATTTTAAATATTCCTCATTTTTATTATTCCACCTAAAGTTCCCCTTCCCCTCACAAAAAAAAGTTGGAGCTCAGATGGGGTGGATCGATTTTTGCGGAAGGAGGTTGCAAGAAAAGGATTTAAATGAAACTGAACTTCTCAGGAGGGTGTAAAGCTGAAAACTTTGATAAGATTGTGTTAGAGGAAGAGCGTTTGCAGTTGTGTCAGCCCCAGGCGCCTTGGTGCTGCATTGAGTTGTTAGTAGTAGTAGTGCCAAGGAAAATTTTATCAAATATAAAATCATACAACATAAAATCAGAAAAAACAAAGGAAGCTGTATAATTTCCTAAAACAAACTAATTTTCCATCTTCTTGAACAACACAAGATGCACATGCGTTCCAAGCATTTGAATTTTTCCTACAATTTGACAATTCAAATCCATAGCTCTCGATTGAAAAAGGGTCGTAAATTTTACTATTAAACGAGAATCTGGTTGTCGGGATTGTGAATCGAAATCAATTTGATGACCAGGTTCTCAATATGAGAATCCGAATTGTCAATCGAAAATACCTATACGGTACCATTTCTCAGCGATTTTACTAACATTTCCTATTGCTCCAATACAAGAGCGTATCCAGGATTTTGCTTGGGAGGGGGTATTTTTCTAAAAGCCTTTAAATAACAAAACAAAAAACAGATCAAACATTTGTTTATATACTTTTTATTAACGTTCTAACGAGTCGAACATTGTTTTTTCCATAAAAACGGTCTTGCTTCCATGACAGTGTTGCAATTCGAACTGGAAAGAAGCAACTTCAAAGCCAAAATTGAAAAAGCTGCTGTGCAAACAATTATTAACTAGTAATTTCATGCTATATCACCAAATCGCCTTCCCGGTACAGACCAGGTTCGCCATTACTTCTGTAAAGAAAATTGGATGTACCGTAAAAGTATGACTTAGACAATTTTTTCTTTTCGCTACTGTATCATAGCCGTTTATATTATTTTTTTTTACTTTTCGTGACTAAAATTATGATTTCATACTCAGTGATGATATGCAAAACTTTTGTCGTTTTGACCGAAGTGAGGAAAGCCAGATGCTCAAGATCAGACTGGAATTTAAGGATTTTAAGGGTCAAGGACCATAGCAACGCATTTCTTTATGCAACCACCCCGCCCCCTAGCCAGACATATATACAGGGTTGCCAACAGGGGCGTCGTTTGGGGGGTGGGGGGGGAAGTTCCCCCCTTCATTAATGTGGAAACAAATATTATATATCCCATGCCCCTTGACTGTCCGGATATAGACCCCTCTTGTCCCCCCCAATAGAAATGCTGGAGATTCGCTCCTTGTTGCCAAGGCCATACATTTTACCACGTTTTCATGGACTTTGCTTATGCTACTATAGATTCTCTTTCTCCATGGATTTGCCATGCATTTTTTTCTTTTCCATGAGTTATTGTTGTTGTTTTTTTTATTCTCTTTTTTTTAAGAGCTAGTAACGAACACTGATTATGACCCGGGGGCACCTACTTTCCGCCACCTGGAGTAAATTCCAGAACGTCATGCGTACCCCACATTTTTCCCCACTTAGCACAGTTTCTGCCACGCTTGGCACAGTTTCTGCCGCGCTTGGCACAGTTTTTGTCACGCTTGGCACACTTTTGCCACGCTTGGCACGTGTCACTAACCCCTAGGGTTATGAGCATCTAAGGGGCCTTCCGTGCATTTTTTTTCCAGCTGAGTGACAACCCTATCTTTATGTAACAATCCCTTGACTCTCCTGCAAATATAATTTTTTTGGTGTATGGTTCCTTGAACTCCTTTGACTGCAATTCCAGGCAATTAAACAAGAACGTATTCTTAGTTATCATACCATTGGGGTGAGAAGGAGATAATAAACGAATCGAAAACACACAAAAAAAGGCAAATTATTTGAAAATTTTACCCCCTAGGACTGGTGACCCTGAGAGCGGTCGCCGGTGAGTCTGAGAAACTAATACTTAAAAGAATTCCTACGAAACGCCTGAATTTCAGATGCTAGGTGAGGCAGAAAAGGCATGTTCCTGCTGGAAGTAAGTTGCTAAGAATGGTTCATCATGATTAGCAAAGGCGTACCCAGGATTTTTTTTTCGGAGGGTTTCTTATTTTTTGAAGGGGGGTACAAACAAAATTACAAAACGCAGCAAAATTTGCTTATATATGTTTTTTTGTTCCTTTTTTACGAGTCGGACAAAAATTATGGGGGGAGGGGTGTCAAACGGATAACAGCCTCTTACCCTCCTGGCCACGACCTTGATGATGGAATTCATATTTCAAGGGACTCATCAAAATTGAAAACAGGAAGGAAGTCTACGAAATACTATGAATTTATGGGGAAAAAATTGTGCATACCTTGTTGCAATATAACTAAATTTTTTATTCATTAAAGTAAAAAAAAAAATAGACTAAAGGTTAAATTATAAAGAATACTTGTTGCGGAAATCTTCAAGTTTAAAATTAACTTAAAATCTTTTGGGGTTTCCAATGACATTTACAAAACAGGAACAAATTGGGATGAAGATCTTTACCTGTGGGTTAAAAGGGCCGTCGAGTGCGTGTGTGTGGGTGGGGAGGGGTCTTTGGGGACAGAACCTTAAGAGGGACGAGGTAAGATTTATTTTTTTTTAGTGCGGTAATTACCTTCTAAATATTTCTATTCTATTTTTTTTTTTTATTTCAAATTTTTATGTAACTTCTTTTTCTCACTTAAGAAAAATTAAGGAAAGTCAAATGGGCACTATCAACAAGTTTGAACAAGAAATATGAAATGTATTTGTTTTTGTCTTAATTTTGCTTGAAAAGCATCGTAATTTTCCGATTTTTCAAATTTTTGCACGAACAAATTTTTACTTGTGTCTCGGCCTTGGTTTTTGACATCCCTGTATGTTAGCCGCAAGGGACTTAAAAGTACAGTCAGTTTTTAGTATTAGTATCAAGGCGTTTCCAGGATTTTTCTTTGGGGGGAGGGGATACAGAGAAAAACTTAAAAAAAACATCAAATGTTTGTTTATACGCATTTTTGTTACGTTTTAACGAGTCGGAAAGAAATTTTGGGGAGGGGAGGGGTTATAACCTGGTAACCCCCCCTGAATACGGCCTTGAGTAGTATGCGGATTATTATTTTTTTTTTACGAGAATGAGAATACACATACCAAGAAGTAGCGTAACACGTAACCTTATTTCTTGTCGTAATTTTGCGTTGGACCTCCTTGCATAAACCAATTTGTTTAGTTTATTATTCTATAATAGTAAAATCATTAAATACAAAACATGGGCGCTTTCATAGAAATGTTCCTAGGGCAGGAGAAACACATCATATTTATCCTAAATATTACTAAATGTTTCTGTTTTACATATTCATGATCTTTTAAAGGGGGAAGAGGAAAAATGCTTTGTTTCCCTCAATCCTATGACCTTCCTTGGGACAAAAGGCGATAAAATATGCTACATATATATTTCTACCTAGAAATCAGCCAAATCTTATTTTTCTAATATGTACAACAGCACATAGGTTATCAACCCCTCGAATTTTTTTAATTGTATATCTAACTCCTTAAACGAGAAGATGATCGCGCTCTAATAATCTTTTCTTACTGAAAATTGTATATTTCAAAACCTAGATGGGCTATGGCAATTTTTTTTCTTCAATTTTTTCAAAAAAAATACAAAAACAACATTTTTTAATGAAAACACCCCAAAAAAGTATTTTTGAAAATACAGGCGGGGGATTTAAAAAATCAAGAGGAGGGAGGAGGAAGACCTGCCTCGAGAGGAGGAGTATCAGGGCTGATCATGGAGAGGAGCCCTCGAGAGGAGAGAGGGCTGATCATGGAGTAGTACCAATTTATCTTGCAGTAGCCTACGTTTGCTCCCAACCGATTGAACAAAGACGCATATGTTCGTATAATTCACCTCAGTTCCTCTATTTATTTATGAATTTTACTCCCCCCCCCCCTGACGTAGGTTTACGCTTATGTGCCTGAACGTCTCATATTTGCTGCTTTTTCTATACTACATTTTATCATTAACATTAATTAACTTATTATTATTAATAAATGTATTATCCAACACTGTAAAGAATGTATCAAATAGAGCCGTTTGAATAAGAATTAAATAATAAAAACAATTAGTTTTTCTTTAACTGAAAGGAAGGAGCGACATTAAAACTTAAAACGAACATAAATTATTCGTATTATGAAAGGGGCTGTCCGCTCCTCAACGCCTCGCTCTTTACGCTAAAGTTTGACTCGGTCCCACAACTTAATTTTTAAACAATAAAAAACTGTGTGATACTGTTTGAACTGTTTTGATAAAACTGTTCGAACCACGAACTGTTTGATAAGGCCTTAAATTATCTTGAGTGTGAACAATACATACACATATGAATTATGTGTGTATCCCTAAAGCTGAAACACAACGACTCTAATATACAACATTAAAATTTTCAATACCCCCCTCCTCTATTTTTTATGATATCTGATTGGTAAACAGTTCATGCGACGAAGCGGAATAAAAAAAAATATTATGGAAAATACATGCTATCAATGACACAAACTTACTTACTTACTTAAAGCTCTTGCTCGGCAGCGTCACCAGCGTAGAGGGAACCAGTCGTCAGCACCGTCAGTCTTCTCCGGAGTGGTCGTTTCAGGGCGAGGGTTGTCGCTTCAGCCGGGTTGATGTTTCTGGAGGCGAGCCGATCATGGATGACGTCCGCCCATCTGGTGCGTGGTCTTCCCCTAGGACGCCTCTAGCCGTTTGCAGCTGGGTTGGAATCGAAGATGAGCCGGGCGTGTGTTTGGGCAGGCAGACGGAGCAGATGACCATACCAACGCAGCGAGCGAGACTCAAGCTGCTCGGACAGGGGTGGGAGTTTGAAGGACCTGAGGATTTCCAAATTTCGTACCCTGTCGGGCGATCGGGAGCGTTCGATTTTTCGGAGGTGTTTCGTCTGGATGGCATATACCTTCAGCGTCTGTGTCTGAGTCAGCGACCAAGTCTCGGCAGAATAGAGCATAACGCTGGCAACTGAAGCAGAATATATTCGTGCTTTGGTGAGACGGCTGATCTGGGGTTTATGGAAGACTGTTTTTAGAAGGTGACCGAAGACAGAGTTTGCTTTTGCCGCTCTTGCTGATATTTCGGCATCTAGGCTTCCGTTTGAGCAGACAATTGAACCAAGGTAGGTAAACTGCTTGACTACCTCTACAGTCTTGCCACAAATTTCCACAGATGACAGGTGGTTGGACGGCGTTTTCTCAACTGGCATTATCTTGGTCTTCGACCAATTTATTTTCAGACCGAGTTTCTCAGCGGCAGAGGCCAGTGTTTCCAGTGTAGTTTTGAGGTCACTAATGTTTTCGCATATTAGCGCCGCGTCGTCGGCAAAGTCGACGTCTGAAAGAACTCTTCCAGAAAAGCCTATACCAAACGGCTGCACCTGCTGTGTTTTATTCAGGATGTGGCCTATTACACAGTTAAAGAGCTCAGGTGCAGCGACACATCCATGCCGGACACCATTTTTAATTTTGAAATATCCAGAAGGCCGTCCATTTACGATCACCGCACTTTCAGTGTTATTATACAGCTCTTTGAGGAGACGGACGATTTTCGTGGGTACGCCATCAGACTGGAGGATTAGCCATAGTGACTGCCTATCGACAGTGTCGAAGGCAGATCGAAAATCGACAAAGGCAATTCACGCCTTCCTCTTATATTCAAGAGTTTTCTCTCCTAGCTGTCTAATCGTATGGATTTGCTCGGTGGTGGACCTGCCTGGCATGAAGCCAGCTTGCTGGGGGCGACGCAGGGCATGGAGGTATCTTGTTGCCCGTTTGAGAAGCAGCATAGCGAAGAGCTTCCCAGGAACTGAGAGTAAAGTTATGCCACGATAATTGCTACATTCTGCTTTGCTCCCCTTCCTCTTGTAGATTGGCACAAGTAGGCCCTTCTTCCAGTCTGAGGGGATTTTTTCAGAGTGCCACACAAGGTTAAACAGTATTTGTAGCCAGAGGATCATGGCTGGACCCCTATTTTTAAGGAATTCCGATGTTAGGCCACATATTCCTGGCGCTTTGTTATTCTTTAGCTTGCGGATGGCAGCTTTTATCTCCTCCGCTGTAAATTCAGGACCATCAGGAGCAGGTATGGTAGTAGCCGCAGCAGCCGCTAGCTCATGGTCCGTCTGGTCTGGTGGATCTGAGTTGAGCAGTTTCTCAAAGTGGTCCTCCCACTGGCGGAGGCATTGTGATTGGTCGTAGATATTCTGACCGCTAGCGCTTCGATGATATGACGTAGTTTGAGTGTGCTGACCTGACAGCTCACGAAGAATCTTGTAGGTGGCTCCACTGTCCTTTTTCTTGGCGGCCTCTTGCAGTTGGGATGCCTTGCTGTCAATAAATGCCTTGCGGTGTTTATGCAGCATGGAATTGCGCTCTTTGTTTAGCAGACTGTATGTAGCCATGTCCCCGCCAAGACGTGCTTCTCGCCTGAGCTCTATGATGGCAAGGGAGTGATTACTGATCCAGTCCTTTTTATTCCGTTGCCTCATTCCAACAACGTCAGTTGCTGCCGCAAGAGTGTTCTCTTTGAAGGACTTCCATGCAACTTCACTATCATCGCATTGGCCAAGGACCTCAAATCTGTTGGATATCTCCACATGGTACCTTTCAGCCAGAGCGGGGTCCTGTTGGATGCGACCGGCATTAATTTTCCGAGAAGACTGGCTGTTCTTCATAGCTTTGAGGCGGAGCATATTTTTGGCTGCTACCAGCCGGTGGTCGGTGTTCCCGAGCTCAGCGCCACGGTAGGTGCGGCAACTCTGGACAGACGACAGCCATCGTTGACGTACGATGATGTAGTCGAGCATCTTCTTTGTTGATCCATCATTGCTATACCAGGTGTACTTGGCTATATTTGGTCTCTGGAACCATGTGTTCGCAATCGTTAGATTGTGGGCCAGACAACAATTCAGCAGCCTCTCTCCATTATCGTTTAGGTTATCCACTGTAACAGGTCCAACAGCGAGATCCCACACGCCTGATTCGTTTGAAACACTTCAAGTTCAAAGTCTCCTAGGAGGAGGAGGTAGTCATGGGGAGTTACAGAAGATAGTTCAGAACTAAGCAGGTTATAGAAATCGTCTTTGTCTTCTTCATCAGTGTCGTTTGTGGGGGCATAGCACGTAATGACAGTTATTTTGCCGTGCTTCCCATCCAGTCTTGCGGTCAGGAGTCTAGGCGATACTGGTTTGAATGACAGGAGGGCCCTACGTGCAGCACTGTTCAGTACTAGGCCAACGCCTCCTCTTCTTTGGCTACCGCCAGACCACAGCAATGTGCGTCCTTCACCTATGTCCTCTTCACCATGTCCAGGGAGGTGTGTTTCGGTGACTCCAGCTATTGTGACTTTATATTTTCTTAGTTCTTTTGCTCAAAGAAGCTTCGAACAGGGTTGGTTCAGCGTCAGGACGTTCCAGGTGGCCACATTGGTGCCACCTTGGTCAACGATGTTCAGAGGGGATTTTCCTTGGGCGGTCTGAGGTCGATACGGGGTTTGAGATGATATATCCGAGGCTGAATTTCTGGTTCCATTCGTAGCAATAGAAATTTCAGGAGGAGGGCTGCCAACCCAACCATCCCTAGATGCATTTGGGTCTCTGGTGGCTAGCCAGGTATCCAGAGGCACGTGGAGGTCGTTCTTCATGCGCCAATTTGCATGGGAACTAACTCCGGACGAGCATCATTACCTCCACACAAACACACAAAAAAAAAATCTCTAATCGGCCCTATTCTGTTTCGCCATTCTAGGAGGTTATCGCGACAAGGGGAGACAGGGTCTACCACACTATTCTCACGGTATTAAGTGGTAAAATGTGTTTTATACATACATTTACTTTCAACCGACTATGCAGTAACAAGACAAACACAAAATTTGGTACTTTACCCCCTACTGATCAGAGACAGACAGATATTTAAATTTGTTCTTTCAACTCTGTTGTTTCTGCTGCTAACTATGCTAATTAAAGAAGCTTTATTTAAATACCCACAATCAATTGTAAAGCTGAAGTACCTTGTTGGCGGAGAAGCAGAAATTTTATCCTGTCAAGGCTATTCCTTTTATATGGCATACATATATCTTGTAGCTATCTCTAATTACACTTCTTGTATCTTGTTAAAAATTCCGGATAAGTAACTACTTAAGTCAAAAGCCTGCAAATTGCTTTGAACTCTTAATGACTATCAAGCGTACTATTTGAATAGAAGATTCCGTTTTTTATATATTTTATACATTAATTTTACATACTTTAAGCACCAAGGTCATGAATATTAAAGCCCTTTCTATCCCTTAGACCTATTATAGGTTAATTCATAGCTGAAGACTACCATTTCTAAGATTTTTCTTTTGGTTGTAACGAAATTATGAAGATTTTAGGGTAGCACCACGTTTCGTCAGTGTTGCTACTACACCTTCTTAGACTGTTTGGTGCCATATGATTTTAGGCATATGTTTTTTAATCCATTTTTCTTTTTTTAATTTGGTGCCTGATACTGCCAATGGTTCTAGGCGAATACCTCCCGGCAAATACCCCACCCCCGGAAAATACCCCTCCCCCCGCGGAAAATACCCCCTGGAAAATACTCCACCACGAAAAATACCTTCTGAAAATACCCCCCCCCCCTGCGGAAAGTACTCCCCCCCCCGAAAAATACCCTCCCCCCCGCGGAAAATACTCTCTCGGAAAATACCCCCTCCACACAAAAAAACGTGGAAAATAAGGCTTTCCAAATTTGAGAATTTTATTTGAGTTTTGTTTTTTAATTTCCGTATGGGGATGGAATTTTCGTACTTGTGTATTACACGCCACTCACTCAAGTTTACGCTGTGTAAAATTCGAGAACACACCGGTTTATTTATTAATGAAAATAACCTCCCTATGCAGTTATACCGTTTTTCATATATTGGCAGTGGTGGCCGGCGTTTACCCTCCCCCCCCCCGGATTATACCCCCAGCGGAAAATACAACCCCCCCCCCGGAAAATACTCCCGTGGAAAATACCCCCCCCCCCCACAAAAATACCCCCCGTGGAAGATAAGGCTTTCCAAATTTGAGAATTTTATTTGAGTTTTATTTTTTTAATTTCCGTAGGGGGATGGAATTTTGGTACTTGTGTATTATGAGCCACTCACTCAAGTTTAGGCTGTGCAAAATTCGAGAACACACCGGTTTTATTGTTAGTTTCTTCGTTACTTTAGAAATAAATTTGTGCTATAGATTCGCACATTAGGGGGGGGGGGTAAACATTGCTGGTCTGAATGCAAAATGTGTTTGGTACAATTATTCTGCATATTAGATAGATAGACAAATAAGTGTATTTTAAAGCCAAATATACGGCCATGAACACGGTAAGATAACGCAAATGAATATAGTGAATGGGGGGGGGGGGCTAAAACCCCGAAAAATTCCCCCCACGAAAAATCCCCCCCCGAAAGTAAACCCCGTGGAAAATACCTCCTCCTTGGAAAATACCTCCTCCTTGGAAAATACCCTCGTCGAAAATACCCTCCCCCCATTTGGAAAGTAAGGTTTCTAAATTTGAAACTTTTATTTTTTAATTTGGCACCCGCTACGGCCAAAAATTGCAGAAGTTCCTATGGAAGTCTTTTCAACACAAATGGATTTGTGTTTTTTTTCTAAGGTTTTAAGATACCTCTGGAGCATAGATTGTTCTTTTTCCCGTTTCTTATCGCTTTATAATGAAACTAAAAAAAACTCGAATGAAATCTCCAAAGTTAGAAACCTTATTTTCCACAGGGGGGAGGGTATCTACTGCGAAGGTATTTTCCAAGAAGGGGGCATTTTCGGCGAGGGCTACTTTCCGAAGGAAGGGGGGGGGGTATTTTTCGTGGGGAGGGCATTTGTCGGGGGGTTAAACACCCCCCCCCTCCATTCACTATATTCATTTATGTTATTTTATTGTGTTCATGGCCATATATTTGGCTTCAAAATACACTTATTTTTCTATCTATTTAATATGCAAAATAATTGTACCAAACACATTTTACATGCATACTCATAATACTTACTCCCCTCCCCTCTAATGTGCAACCCTATAGCGCTAATTTTTTTTTAAAGCAAATAAGAAACTAACAAAAAAACCGGTGTGTTCTTGAATTTTAGACATCTTAAACTTGAGTGAGTGGCGCATAATACACATGTACGAAAATTCCATCCCCATAAGGAAATTAAAAAAGTAAAACTGAAATAAAATTCTCAAATTTGGAAAGCCTTATTTTCCACGTTTTTTTTTTTTTTTGGGGGGGGGGTATTTTCCACGGTGGGTATTTTCCGCGGGGGGTATTTTCCGCGGGGGGGGGGTAAACGCTGGCCACCACTGCCAATATACCAAAAATGGCACAACTGCATAGGGAGGTTATTTTCATTAAAAATTGAATTCCTGATTTTTCTTAACTTTTAAGAACTATACGATGGTGTAAGTTTAAAAAAGTAATAATAAAAGAATCAGATTTTATTGTCACTGCCCATGGTATTGTAAAATAAAAATAAAATCCAATTTTAAAATACGTCGTTTTACAAATGCAAATTAAAATTAAAACATTTTTTCCTCCTGCCTGGAAAAATCGAAGTTTTTAAGGCCAAAACTGAAAACTTAAGCCTGCCGTGATATATTATTTAACTATTCAAGGACGAATTTTTAGGACTTCACTGCCCCATGCTTCTATTTTTAGCCTTGAAAAATTTGATATTTTTTTCAGAAAAAGGTTATCATTTAGTGCATTTAGAGTTAAATATTTTTCTTTCAAGGGGGAAAAAGTGAAAGGAAAGTACAAAATAGGCACCAAAAAATTGGCGTAAAGTGAAAAAAATAGACATTTCTTGGGTAGGGTGAAGTTTCTAATATTTTAAGGTCTTTTCCAATACTATCGTATATTTTTTCGCACAATCAACGGGTGTGTGTGTTTCTTTAACCCTCCTCCCCCCCCAAAAAAAAATCTGTGCTTTTGCATTACTAGGCCATTTTATAATTTTGACATTTAATTTGTTAGGTAAAAGAAATTTATACTTTTTTTTGCGATTTAAATTATTTTCATGTCGTTGTAAGCATAGAACAGATCTACTCAGCTTGAAATGGGATGGAAGTCTGATTAGAAATGCAATTAAAAACTTGCTCGCAAAAATATTCAAAAAATAAAAATAAATTAAACTTTCATGACAGCTTTCAAGTTAAATGAAAAATAAATTTATTTTCAAATGAAATGAAAGAGCAACTTTAAAAATTAAAACTAAAATATATATAGAGGGTGTGGCCGTTGCACCCTTGACTCCCTCGATCATTATGTTTTGATTCTTACATATGCTTCAGATCCTTCACAATAAAACCACTTACTCAAGAACAATGTAGCAAAAAGTTAGCCTTTTTATAACAGTCAAGGACGCGTGCGGGGGGTGGGAGGGGGATTGCTCAGGACCTGGTCTTCCTTAAATTCCATTTTAAAAAATGGTGTTCCCTACTCAAATTATATATTTCTTTACCCCTCAACTAAAGCTCCTGAACCTCTTTGTCAAAAACATGGTTTGACTCCACTGTTTTATATTGGCGACGCCAATCATCACATCTTTTTTTTAACCAATAATATTATTACTGGAGCATATGTCAGAAAGGGAATCCAAATAGCCCCGCCTTTTTTACCCGGTATTATATTTGCCTGTTTCTATGTTACCAATCATATTATTACTGGAGCATATGTCAGAAAGGGAATTCAAATAACCCCACCTTTTTTACCCAGTGTTACATTTGCCTGTTGCTATATAGAACTTAAGCCAGTTAAAAGAAAGCAAAACTTGATTGGCTCTTTTGTATGAAATATTAAGCAAGTAAAAATAACGAAAAGGTTTTAAGTCGAAACGTTTTTGTACATGTAAATTCTCTACTTTTCTGCTGCTTATATTGACCATTATGTTTAGTAATTGACCAACGTGTATTTCCCGTTATATTTACCAATTTTATATTTACCTGTTGTTGCTTGTTAAACCTTCATTTAACTTCATTCAAGCACATGTTTGTTGTAGGAAGCAGTTCTTTGCTAATACAATGTTTTGACTATTTTACTTTTTGGAATATTCTACTATTTGTTTTGAGTTTTTATAATGTTTTCACTATTTGACTATTTTAGATTTTCTTTTTCTGAAGACCACGCTGCCTTTCTTTCACAAACAAATAGAAGTTCAAGTAGGGATAAGTCCTTTTAGATAAAACCGCTGATGACGATCACTCATGTTTGTGGTCGAAATATCCAAAATTTTTTGTATCTGTTTTTCACTGTCTAATAAAAGGACTTATCCCCATTTGAACTTTTATTTGTTAGATTTCCTTTATTCCTTGTCTCTCTTTTCTTCTCTAAATATCTTCTCTTCTTTAATTTTTTTTCTTGTTTCTTTCTTCTCTAAATTTTGTCTCTCTTTTCGTCTAGTTTATGTCATAAATATATTTATATCTGATATATATTTAAGTCACTGTTCACTCCAGTCTTAAAACAAAGCAAGTATTTATATCCATCATTTATATGTTCTACTCCTAAGACTTCGAGGCTACAATAAATAGGTTTCACAGTTCGTGGAAACGAACTGTAAGTAAGGAGCGACCCGGCTCAATATTAACTGAAACTCTAAAAAACAGGAATTTTGATACTAATAGATACATCACAAGAAGCGCATTATAATGCTGATTTCAAATACCGTATATAAGTTTCATCAACTTTAGTTTTATCCATCGAAAGTTACGAGCCTGACAATATTTGCCTTTTTTCCGATAAAAGGGGAAACGCCCCCTAAGAGTCATAGAATCTTAATGAAATTCACATCATATCAGGTTCAGCGTGTCGGAGAACCCTATTGTACAGGTTTCAAGCTCCTATCTGCAATAATGTGGACTTTTGTATTTTTTGCCAGAAGAAAGATAACGGATGCTTATTTATTTGTTGTTGTTTTTTCTTCCCAGGGGTGATTGTATCGACCCAGTGGTCCAGCCCCCTCCCCAATCTTGTATGATATTGGTACTAATTTCATTGTAAAATTTATTCCGAGAACGCTACAGTGGTTTTCACCCCTCTATATAAACAATACTAAATTTCTTATTTCTCGCGAGAAGTTGGGGATAGTTATCTTTTTTTTTTTTTTTTTTTTTTTTTTTTTTTTTTTTTTTTTTTTTTATGGGGAAATTTTGACTTGCCAATAATCGTAGTGTATATGAAAATGCTCTTTTGAACGAACATTTTGAGTTCTGATGCTCTCTTTCGGTCGCGAAAAGATTGTGCCACAACATATTATACCGCAAAAACCTAATCGGGCCAATATTTTTGACCGAAATAATTTGTATATCCTAAAAAACAAATTAACAGACAACGCCTCCTAAATACAATGTAATATTATCAAATTTCTTCATATTTATTGGTATTTCACCAATTTCATCATATAAATTGATCAATTTTGTGTCCAAATTATTGGGGGGGGGGAAACATCCCCCACGCCTTGGCCCCCCCCCACCAAACGACGTCACTCAAGGGATTCACTAAAATTGTTGATATATGTAAAATTGTATAATTTTGGACAAAGGGGGAAAAACACCCTCCGAAAGGGCTTCGATTTCTATGAAAATTGTAATCTAAAGTTCCGCATGCCCAATGACAGCCTCACAAAATTTTCAAGGTCTTAAATATGAAAATCGTGTCACCGGTTTCAAGACCTCCCGTTGTTTAAGACCTCCCAGTTTTGAGGGTATTCATCCACGGGGTGGCTCATTCTGTTCCTAAGCGTTTGCGAAGTCCATATAAAATGAAGCATCATTAAAGACAATTTGAAAGCTTCATTTGAATGAGTTGATTAATATGATACTTCATTTATTTATGTGTCTAACTGAATAGCTGCACACCAACTTTAAGAGGGAGGTTTGTGGATCATTATGTTATAGGGAGTGCCTTAAGCCTCGAAAACAAATTGAAGACGTGCATTTACTAATTTTGTCTGAGAAGTTATTTTTAGGGGTGAAGCCTACCCCTAATCCACTACCTATAAAGTAGCATATTTAGACTGAGTGTCAATAACGGATACTGAGGAGGTAGTAGCTCTCCCATTGTGAGTTGATTTAAATATGTTTTAGTGTACTTAACTACACTAAGAGGGGGAGGGGGGATAAGGAACATTATTTCAAGATCAAATTGTCAAGATGAGCTAATTAATTTGATAGTTCGTTGATCTATGTATGTAAGATAATTTACCCTCTTAATTCTCTTTACTCAAAGCAACATATATGAAGGAACATATTTAGAAATATGTTAGTTCTTAAGAGCCACCCTTGTCAGGAAATGTCGAAAGCTTAAGGCAAGGAATTTTGAAAACAATGCAACATAAAAACGAACTGTTTTTAATCTGGTTCGAAATATTTAGCGCTCATTAATGTCTGTAGTCTAATTCAAAATTTATGAAGCAAGGCCGTATCCAGGAGGTATTTTCGGGGAGGGGTGGGGGGTCTAAACGATTTTTTTTACAAAACAAATAAAACTTTGTTTATATCTTCTTTTTTTTTTTTTTTTTTTTTTTTTTTTTTTTTTTACAAAAATTAAAGTTTTGACGCTCCTAGGCCCAAGCCTTTTTTCCGCTCCATTTCTGCGAGATTTTCGGGGAAGTCCCTGAAAATTCGGGGATAGTGGAAGCACTGAACAGAACGCAACTAATGAGCCAAAAGTAATGAAAGAGAGGTTATACCGAACTCTCAGCTCCCATTTTTGGGCTAAATCTGACGGTTTATAAGTGGTCACGGAACTCCTGTGTTGTTTTAAAATCACTTTACAGCGAATAGGCTGCATGGCAGCGGAGTGCACGATAGATAACATTGGTGCAGTTTTTCATAAGAAAAAAAGTACTCAGGGATAACTTATTAAGCCCCTGGCATTTTGCGCCCCTAGTCCTGGGCCTAGTGGGCTTATTGATAAATTCAGGCCTGGGCACAACAATTACAAGCCTGAAAAGTAAGATCAGAATCCTCGGATGTTTTTACAAAATCATTTTATGTCAAAAATGAACGATTTGCATGGGTTGATTAGCCCTCCCCCCCCAAAAAAAAGGGGGCCTGTTGATTAAAGTATTTTGAAAGTCAATCAGTTCACAAAACTTTTTTAAGCTGGCCATATTTGTGGCATTTTAGAATCACACTAGGAAAGTACCAGTGAAGTTTTAGTGTAAAGTGTTGGGGCTAGCTAGATGGGTGGCAGCCACCCAGGTAGACAAAGCTCAGCAATCACAAGAAGGAATTTAAATCATCTCAAGTTTTTCATTGTATTTTTTACCTAAATTTTGAATCTGCAAATACAATGTTTTAAGTCCTAACCATCAAAATAGTTTCATCATTTTGAAAGAAATTTGCAGCTAACTTCTCTTCTTTAGCAAATCGCCTCCCCGTAGGTGCATCTAAGAGAGGCAGTGGATTGGTCTGATGTTGCTTGAATAAAAACGGGTAACACCGGAAGTTCTCAAAATATCTGTGCTTTGCTCCTTACCTTAGACCTTAGATCCTCCAGAGCCAGGAATGGCTCATAGGGCGTCTACGAAGCCTCGCCAGACATCTCGGAACTGAGCTGCAGCCGTGACATCCTCCCACTGTGGTTGAAGAGATAGCTCCGCACTTCTCAGGTTTCGGTCGTACTGCCGTCGTAGGGTGTGTCTTTGTCGACCTCTTTTCTGCCTCCCCTCGACCTCAAATATTGTTTTTGGGAGTCGATCCTCTGGCATACGAAGGACGTGACCAAGATACGTCCATCTCCTACGCATCAAGAGGTCAGTAACTAATGGCTGACCGGTTCGCCGACGGACTTCTATGTTGGTGACCTTTTCCTGCCACGATATGTTCAGAATCCTTCTAAGGCACATGTTCTCAAAACCTTGGACACGTTTCTCCAGTTGGACGTTTAATTTCCAGCAGTCGCTAGCATAGAGGGGGATGGACATCACATTGCTATTTAGGAGTCTTAGCTTTAAGCGCAGAGAGTATTTACTACTGCGCCAAACTGGTTTCAATTTATCAAAAGCCTATGTCGCCTGTCCAATTCTCCTCTTAATTTCATTAGCTATTTCACCATCATATTCAATCCAGCTCCCAAGATACTTAAATTCTTTGACCTGTTGAATTGCTTTACCTTTGCATTTTAGTATCAGCGGGGAGTCAGATGTGGCCATGCTCTTTTCCTTATTGACATTCACCGCAAGCCCCACTTTATCGGCCTTTTCATCTATGGCATCGAGTAGCAGCTGCAGTTGCTGTTTCGCTTCTTTGAGAAGAACAACGTCGTCTGCGAAGTCCAGATCCAAGACCTGCCAGCTGCTGATCTTCACTCCACAGCCTGAAGACTGCCGTAGAATATAATCCATTACAATGATAAACAGGAACGGGGATAGTACAACCTTGTTTGAATCAAGACATTATCTTGAAGAAACGCGTGTCCCCATTTTCTGTGCGAACGCAGCATTCAGTATTTTCATAAAGTGCCATTATCATTTTGACTAGTTTATTAGGTATTCCGTAATAATTTAGATTCTTCCATAAAGTATCTCGGTCGATAGAATCAAACGCCTTTTCAAAATCAATGAAGAGCGGGTAAATCTTTTTGTTCCATTCTCTTGACTCTTTCATCATCAGCTTTAGAATGAAAATAAGGTCAGAGCAAGACCTACCTGGTCGGAACCCGTGTTACTCTTCTCTGAGGTGTGAATCTAGGGCTACTCTTAGGCGTTCTAGTATGACTGTGGCTAGTATTTGCTAGGCAAAGACGTTAGGTTGATGCCCCTCCAGTTGTAACAGACTAGTGCATCGCCTTTCTTGAAGATTTTTACTAGTACACCTTTGATCCAGTCTTTTGGAACTTTTTCGCTATTCCAGATGACCACTAGGAGAGCAGTCCAAACGGTTATGCAGGCACGAAGGGACGCCTTCAGCATCTCTGCTGTGATCCCATCTACTCCAGGTGCCCGTCCATTTTTTAGCTTTTTCACAGCTGTCGTCACTTCTTCAGTGCTTGGGGGGTCAGTACTTACGTCAATTTGTAAAAACGGTTCGTCAGGTACTACTTCTAGCTCGTCAGGTCTGGGTCTATTTAAGACTTTCTCGAAATGTGAGGCCCATCTCTCGTCCGCTTTCTGTGGATTCCAGATTACGTCCTCACTTTCATCTTTTACAAGGGATGTTCGGATTGTTTTCTTTTCGACTACCTTATTCGTTGGTTGATACACCATTTTCGAGTCTCCTCTCGTAGCAGCTTTTTCTGCAATTGTTGCATTTTCCTCGATAACGTTTCTTTTGTCTTTCCTTGCACTTCTTTTAACCGCCTTATCCTCTTCTTTGTAACGGAGCTGTAACTGGGCTTTTTGTTCAGGGCTCAATGTGCTTAGGATAAGCGTCTAGGTCTCCTCGCGTTGACTGATACATCTCAAGGTGTTATCCAATATCCATTTTTCTTTCTTTCTAATCTTGAAGCCAATGCTTGCCTTCGCGACGTCATGGTATGCACTTTTCACTGATGCCCATATGTTTTCAACACTGAGTCTTCAGCTTCATCGAGCAGGTTTAACGCTTCAAATTTGTTATGTAGTGATATGCAAAAGCTTCTGCGGATATCACGATCTTTCAGCTTATCAGTGTCGAACTGTTTGTGTGTTGTGGCGTTGGTCTTGGTTTCTGAGCTTTCAGTTTAATTCTTACTTCGGCTATCAGCAAGATGTTATCTGAATTCACGTCCGCTCCTCGAAAGCCCCTCACGTCGACTAGGCTACTTCTCCAGCGTCTTGATATGAGGAAATGATCGATTTGGTTTTTTGTCCGGCCGTCGGGGGACACCCACTAGTACTTGTGAATCGTTTTATGTTCGAACATACTGCCGCCTATCACCAAGTCGTTGCTTAGGGCACAGTCAATTTGGAGTGCACCGCTTTCATTTATGTCTCTGATGCCATGTGGGCCCAGAACTTCAGGGCAGTAGTGACGATCTGCACCGACTTAAGCATTTAGATCGCCAACAAAACAGATTATATCGTGCCTGGGAACGTCTTTGGTGACCGATTGTAGTATGTTGTAGAAAGCATCTTTTTCCTCATCATCAGCTTCGTTGGTCGGAGCATAGCAGACGATGATGGTCATTTTTGTATAATTAGATACGAAACGAGCTGTCAATATACGTTCGCTAACTGGTGTCGAGTTGACCATTGCTCTGAGTGCAAGTGGCGACATCATAATTCCTACACCAGCTCGGTGGACGGAAGGGTGACCGCTAAATGCCATAGCATACCCATCATCAAATTTCTCTAATCCATTTCCAGTCCACCTTATTTCAGTGAGAACGAGTATATCGATGAGGTATTGTCTCATCTCTTTAATAACTTGTTCTGTCTTGGATATCTGGCTCATCGTTCTCACATTCCAAAAATCCGTCTTTAGGTGTTGTTTCGCAGTCAAATATCGGTTCCGGGGGCATGCGGGGTTCGTTATCTGGGGGAGAGGTGATGCATCCGAGGCTTTTGTAGGCGTTTCAGTTGCAGGTGCTTTTCCCCTGAAGGTTGCTCCTCAGGGTCCCGGGTGTGGGTTGCAAACCCACAGCCCAACCCTCCTCATTTAACGGACTTGAGACCGTCATGTTCCCCCAACCTCAGTGAGGCAAGGTTCCGAACCTTGCTCACCCAGTAACAATTCCAGCTGTGTATCTCACCATGTAGTAACATGGTAAACACTGGTAATGCCCATCTACCTTTCAGAAATAATGTAATATCCATGCGTAGACTATAGAGGGTAGAATAAATTTGTTAACAAAACATCACACATTCGCAAAAAAGTCCAAAAGGGCCTCTTTTTGGTGAGTATGTTTTGGTATATATGTTATTGTGTTTGTTGTTGAATATGCTGAGTATGTTTGGTAACTATGTTAGTGGAGTCCTTTTTGATAAGTATTTTTTAATAGTCGTAATGAGTTTTAATCTGAGTGTGTTTTCATATTTCTTACTTATGGGTACGCTCAGAAAACTGGTCTCTGCTTAACCTATTTTTAAATACAAGTGCTGCTAAATCAGAGTAAAGAGCATTTTTAAAGCACTATAAAACTTCAGAGTGAAGAGTGGGGGATTGTGGAGGGAATAACCTCTTGATTTTCAGAATGCTTTCCCAAAAAACAATAATGTGAAAATTATATTTTAATGAGTGAATAAGACAAATTTGTTTTATTTACTAATAATTACAAAATAAACTATATATACACACAACCGCCTGGGGAAGGCTCGAAAAGCCTGATGATGGACGGCTGCAATCCTCTAATTCTCAACTAGTAAAGAGTGAACAAGGAGGGAGATTTTCAGTTATTCGGATTGAAGATCTGTTTGATGTCTGATCTTCTACGGGCCTGAAGCAATTCTGAAAACAACTTAGAATATAAACATATGTTAATCCACCCTTTACTTCAATTTTGGAGCTTGGGGCACTATTAGCCCAGGTTGTTCTCTACTTATAGTTTGTTACAAATGTAAAGAAACTAAATAGAAAAGTTAAAATTGTGGCCTACAAAACAAATACTTGGGTTTTATCTATTTAGACGACAAAATCACCTTACAAATTAAATAAAAATGCAAGAAAAACACCGACTCTTAAAAAAAAAATTAGCGACTCAATATTTGTGATGATTTCCTTGCAACACTCGGGGTCGAACCAGGAAACCTGTAAACGAGAGGCATGGCTTTCTCAACCGCGCTGTCACAAGGTATCCAATAATTTGATTTTCCTAAGATACTATGCACATGGTTTTGATTAAAGGATTATAATTGCTGATACACAGCCACTCTTAGTTTTACAGCAGATTTGAGGCTTTATTTATATTAATGGACACCAAAACATGAAAAGAAAATATTGCGATATAGCACAGTAATTAGATGAAAGATAAGAAAGGTTTAATTTTATTCCCCATGGAACTTTTACAAAATTAATATTTCAAATATTTGACTTTTGGACAATGTACAAATCGAAGTTAAGGAAAAAATAAAATCTTATGAAATATTGGTAAGAAGGACAAAACCAAATTTTAGTCACACTTGTGGTCAACATCAAAATTAGCCTGAAACGACGTAAAAAATGAGGTTTTTGCGAATTCGTATTAAAACCATTTATTGATGTTTTCAAAATAAAAATTGTTTCTTTAAACTGTTAAAACTGTTTTTTTTAAAAAAAATAAAAAAAAAAAAAAAAATTTATTTTTAAAAAAAAAATTATTTTTTTATTAAAAAAAAAAAATTAAAATAACAATTTTTTTCTATTTTATTTTATTTTCATTCTATTTTGTGTTTCTGGGGGTTGAGATATACTAGAGTAAGATAAAGGTTAACACTGGGGCTGTGGAGGTGATATCGACCCGAAGGCAAATTCATTAGACACTGATTGATTGATTTTAATTTTCTGAACAAATTCTCTATCTCAAAATTTTGATTCTATATAACAGGGATTAGCGGGTGGCCAGAGAGCAGAAAAGGAACCGAGAGGAAGGCTGATTGTCCTCCAGCAGTTCTTGGCCTTTAATAAAGCCACTAAAACTTACAAATTCCAATCGAATCAGTCCCTTCCCAAACTCCTAAGACAGCCCCTTCCATTTGAAGTGGGTGGGGCATCTTAATAGGGTGGGTGACTGTAATACCTTACGATGGACCGTTATTCCTAAAAAAATACACCCCTCCATCTAGCACGTACGCAGGGGGAGCCTCCGGACCCGCTCCCTCCCAAATCTCATGATTTTTAAATATTTCCCCATAATTTTCTGATACTTCTCACAGAATAAGGGATTTGAAGGACGTGGCTCCTTCCCGCTGAAAAAAAATTCCCGCGTACGTGCCTGCCCTTCGTATATTTATTAGAACGGACAGTCTGAATATCAAAACCTAATTGAAGGTTCATAATTTTTACGGTTTAAAGGTAAGTTCATTGGGCAGATTTTCGCCTGGGAAACAAGATGCCATTAAAGGTTAAAATAAGGTATGTTATCGTTTAGTTTTCAGTTAAAAAAAAGACTCCTGGTAAGGCTTGGTTATCTACCGTAATCTGTTATATTATAATAACCGCTACCCCTCCCTCTCGGTTCCGTATCTGCTCTCTGGCCGCCCCCTAATCCCACTAATGTAAAAACAAAAATACTGTAGGGAATTCTGCACACATATTCTGCCTGTATTTTGGAATGTTTTTAGAATATTAAAAAATGCCGCGTTTTCTTCATAAGTTTTAGTTGACAATCTTTCTGTGTGGCTTCTGAATTTTACATATGGGAGAATTTTTGAATATTCTACCAGTATTCCAGAATATAGGCTGAATGTGTGGTGCAGACTATCCTATAGTATTCATTTTTACCCACCTTGAACAACAGGGGAATCTCATTGTTGCACCGATTTGTCTCGGGTTTTTTGCCCTAGGTGATCCTATTGAAAAAATGGTTGCAGAATTTCGGAAGAGGGCTCATTTTAATAAAACTGAAAACATCGAAATACATTTTTAGAGAAAGGAAATGGGTTGGGTCACAGCTGAGCGCCTTCCTCTGCTAGTTTCTACCCTAAAATATAAACTTTGGCCCAAATAATGCCAAGATGCTGGGGAATACAAATTTTGAGACAGTCAATCGATTTTTCATAAATCGATCTCTCGATTTTTCATAAATCGATTTTTTGATTTTTGATAAATCGATTTTTCATAAACCGATTTTTCGATTTCTCATAAAGCGATTTTTCATAAATCGATTTTTCGATTTTTTCATAAATCGATTGCAATCTAAAACCCTCAATTTGAGGTTTACAGTTCGTCATTTTGAAAATCAAAGAAAAATTGCATTTAGCGAAGAAAATGAGGATTGACGACATCACAAAAGCTGGTGAGGCGTTTAAAGGAAGGCGTTAGATTTTACGAAGATTAATGCTAGAACTATCTTTTCGAATAGACTCCAAACCCCCCCCCCCCCCACCCCCCCCCCCCCCCCCGCCTTTCCAGCTCATTTGGGGAAGAGTTGGATTTGGACTGGGATGCAAATAAACTAGATGCGACTCTTAAGTCTCAGTGAATAATTTTTTTTAATATTTTGAATTTGAATTAATAATTCTGTAATTTAATAATTTTGAATTAAGAATTTTGAAGTAATAGCCTACCCGACTAACTAATAACTTTATTTAAGTCGAATCTTCTAAGCAAATACACGTGTGTGGCTTCAGGCTAGGACAAATTATTTACTTATTTTTGGTAGCCTACACTTTTCGAAAAAAAAGTTTCAAGTCCAGAAGTAGAATATTCCAGCCCTTTCAGAAATCAAGTGCCGATGATGGCATATTTTGTTCTGATGTCAATAGCTTTCAATATAAACCTGAGCTTATTCGAGCACAGTAATGATCGTCTATTTTTTATCTGTCTTGACTTTAACATCATCAGTATATCTATTTGCTTTTAATTGTTTGATTATTGAGTTGATAAATGATCTCATTTAATGATGTCTCCTAATTTTATGTCTTTTTTATTCATTTTTTCTCTCCGTTTTTCAGTGTTATTTTTAACGTTAGTATTGTGTTATCGTAAGGTTTCTGTATATGGTTGATAGCTATTCTGTACAGTTACTGTTATTTTTATTTTTACTCCATCATAGATATTATATTGTTTTTATTATTATTATTGTTATTATTTTTATTTTTTATTGTTACTGTTATCATTTGATAAATAGCGAGCGTTAATAACCTTTATTTAAGGTGTATGTTTTTGGCAACTTCAGTCCAAAAGGACAAGATTTTGTTCCACATTTTATAGGTGTTTAGCTTCTGCAAAAGGCCACCCAGAGGGAGCAAGAGGGTTGGGCTTCGCCCTTCCCCCATCTTTGGAGACCAAAATTGAAAAAAAGTGTTAAATTTTGTGTTATTCAGAAAAAGATACAGTGTTTTCCCGGTCAAGAGCAAAGCTTTTTTTCAAACTTTTTTTCTTTTAAAAAGCGAAGCTTTTTTCAAACTTTATCCCCCCGAGAAATTTTTCCGCAGAATTTTCCCGAAGTTCCCCAATTTGGGCTAATGTTTTTGGCTATTTCAGCTAGTGTAATACCACAAAATCTGACAACTGTGTACTGTATATATAACCTATTTATGCTTTGTTACTGATAATTAAACTATAGGTATGAATTCCTCTACAGAAAATGCTAGAGACAAACTTTTTATTATTTTGAATCTAATTTTTGCTAATTACAAAAAGTCGTCGCCATATATTCAACTGAAGAAATGATCTTGGCCTTCCTAAAAGGCATCTATTGCAAAATATTTGAAATATTTATGTAAGAAAAAACATGTTTTGTAAATAGCAAAGCAGATGGGCATTTATTTTACTTAATTATGTGTACAAATTTGTCTTATCTGTGATAAATCTCATTAATATATCTTATATATTTAGCAAGAAGGACCTACTTTCTGCTACCCGGTATACATCTCATAATGCTATGTGTGCTGCGAAGCTCCGCCACGCTTTGCTCAGTTTTCAACATGCGTGACGCAGTTTCCGCCATGCTTTGCAAGCGCAATGTGGTGTACGTGATTGATTAAAGTAGGCGCCTTCTTGATATTTAGTATATTTATGAATATAAAAAAATATTTAGGTCTATGTTTGATTTAAATTTGTTATAGTTAATCAGTTTATTCTAGTGCATTTTTTTATTTTAACCTCTTTTTTCAGGTTTGAAGCTGATAAGCGTTCTTAGTGACATTAGGTAAGTCTGTTTGTTAATATTTTGTTCTGATCTTAAAAATATTGGAAGTTTAAATTTAAAAACAACTTCCGAGGTCCTAGTTTGGGGTTATGGATCCTTTTCTGGATATTTTATCAATCTAGCAGAAAAACATTTTCAAATTCAAGAGAAACTATATCCTGGAAGAAGAAGGAGAGAGTTGGCTACTAGAAAACAGCTTCTTAGGCTGGGGTGCAGTTGCTCCTTCCAGACCTAATTTTGCCCATTCCTTTCCCCTCTAGTCCTAATCTCCACCAGATTTTTGTTTGCTCAATCAGACAGTTTGAAGCATAAACAGTTTTTCTGATTCTTTTTGTCAACAAACCAAGAAAAGAGGACACTCATTGTTGACTATACAAAAAAAATATTTTTCTTTTTTTCGAGGTGAAGGGGTAGGGGGGGGGGGAGGGGCAAGTTACCTTTATGTTTTTTTTTACAATGGTTATTTCAATGGTGTATTTTTCGTTTCGATTCGACGCCATTTTCGAGGTGTTTCAGGCTAATTTTGAAATCCCATAAATCTATTTTCAAAATAACATTTACTATTAAAGATAATTGAAATCCAGAATCAGCTACAAATGAAGTTCTTTCCCACTAGACAGCTTTTTTAAGTGCGTTTTTATTTTTAGTGACTATGGGCCGTGGTGGGTTCTTTACTAGGTTGCAGCTATCACTGCAACCATAACTATGATTATATAATTGTTTTGTTATTCACCTTGTTATCCATACAAACTGCCTACCACTCAGTTTGCCTTATTTCTATCCTTTACCTTATTGGATTCTTGCTAGTTCATTCCGCTTTAGGCTTTTTATTGGAAAATGACTTTGCCCCTTCCAGTTTTTTTTTTTTTTGTATTTTTGACTATGTTCCCAACCAGTGTAAGCTGCAATTCGATTTCAGACAGTTTCATTTTGACAGTGTAACATTGAAACATAAACTCATTGACTAGAATCGAGTAAAACTACTCCCTCAACATAGGTGCAAAGAGTCCTTATCATCCTTTACACAATCGGTCGAAGCTACTGTAGCAGGTAGTCCAAAAATAGTGTCCGCGAAAAAAGTAAAATCCGAACGTAATTTCAGAATGAAGCAATATGAAAATTTTCTGTCATTAAGTCACTAAGTTTTCTGTCAGTTTTCTGTTTTCTTTCAGTTGTCAGTTTAAGTTGTCAGTTTTCAGTTTGTTGTCAGTTTTAGTTGTCAGTTTGTCAGTTTTCTGTTTTATGTCAGTTGTCAGTTTTAAGTTTTCTGTCAGTTTTCAGTTTTCTGTCACTAAGTTCTGAATTTGATGTTAGTTTTGTAACATATAGAACAATAGATCATAAATAATAGAACATAGAACTAAGCTCCATGTCCTCATTAGGCTTTTGAGGAGATTTGTGTTTAATATGTGTCGGATTAACGACGCTTCTTGACTATTAAGGTCCTTGGGTCAGCGCTGAAGTGTTTTCCTACAGTCGGGTTCGATCTCTGGATCCCGTATTACCAAGCTAAGGGGAAACCCACTGCCCCACCACATGACTTTTCCAGATTTGTAATCACACGTTTTAATGGTTTCAAAATTTTTGCCAATTTTGACGGTTGGACTATGGAACATTTCAGTAAAGGGCTAGACACCCGTAGCTGATTTCGGGAACTGATTTCAGCATCAGTGGACAAACGATAGCGGTAAGAAAAATTCGTTAAAAGAAAAATTTATTGCGCGAGATTTTCAAAACAAAAAATCATGGACACAAATAGTCAAATGGAGTTTATTAATAGTTGCTTGATTGAATTCAGCTCAGTTCTCAGTTTATTTCTCATTAGTGGGGTCTTTCACCACAGATACCTCTGACTGACTATTTATTTGTGTTCCTATTTTTTTGTGATGATCATGATGAAAATCAGCGCTGATTTTGTAAATCGGCGCCAAAAACTAGAAAATTTTTCAAGCTCAAATCGACGCCGATTTCCTTTCAAATTGGCGCATATTTGGAAATCAGTTACGTGTGCCCAGCCGACGTTTGCCTGCTCTTGTTGCTTTTAATCGCGACGAGAACGCTAAATAACAAAATTCAGAGACATCTATAATGGTCATTTAAGTAGAGGAAAGAACTGTGTTATAATTATAGCAACACTAAACTAGAGTGCATATCTTGTACGCAAGGATAAATCATTGCGAGACTGAGTGTAATTTTAGAGAGTTTTAATGTATCTTTTTTAGGAGTTATGGATTTTTATATTTCTTAACATTGGACGTGATCGTCTCTTACTAGGTTGCTAGCTACCGCTGCAACCCGGATAGGTATTGAACAAATTTAGAAATTAAGCTCATAGCAAAAAAATTGAGTTTAAGTTAAAATCAGTCAACTGACTAAGTGCACTATGTAATGTTGTCCATGTTTGGACATATTTGAAAATAATCATCAGTATTAAGCTTAAGCTCATACAAACTGGAGATAAAATTTAAATATGTAAATCTAGTTTTACAGTCAAGTTTATGCGCACTTCAGAAAGATGGCAATAGTAAGGCGTTTCTTTGGCTGACCATAAACGTTTCCTGGGGGTTCTTTCATTTACAGGAATAGTGACATTTACAGGAATCTAGTTTTTGTGTGTTTTACCTTCTCATTCTTGCCCAACTGGATCTTCCCCCTTTTTTGTGATTAGGTGTCAGGAACGTCACATGAATCCTAAAACTATTGACTACGTTCGAGCACCCCTTATCCCCGTTATCCGGCTAAACTTAACTTCCCTAGATGTAATTTGTGAAATATACCGACAAATACTTATCCAGCCACGTGCTTGATGAAGTACTTATGGACAACAAGGCGAGTAACAACAATGATCACGTGTATTCCAGAGTAAACACAACTTATAACCCTGTAAACATAACTCACATACAACCCATAAGGTGTGCTGTTTTTCACTATGGCTCTCTCCTTTTGCTCCCTCTCTTTAATTTTTGTGTTTTTATTTGCATTTTTGAATTGCTTGTTTAGATATGACGTCAATTATTTTAGCTTATTTTCTACTTTCCGGAGTCATCTGGTGTAACGTATCTGACAACTAATCTTTTCTTTCTTTTCTTTCCTTCTTTTCTTTCTTCAGTAGTATCTTGTTTTATTTCCCCTTCTTTTCTTTTTATTTCTTCTTCCCTCTTTTCTTGTTTAGTGGTATCTTATTTTCCCTCTCACTCTTTTATCTTTTCTATTTCCTGTTCCTTTTTCTTCTTTTGTAGTATCTTATTTTCTCTCTCACCCTTTTATCTTTTCTATTCCTCTTCCTTCTTTTTTCTTGTATCATATTATTTTCTCTCTCTCAGCCTTTTATCTTTCCTATACTTTTATCTTTTCTATTTCCTCTTCCTTCTTTTTTCTTTTGTAGTATCTTATTGTCTCTCTCACCCTTTTATCTTTCCTGCACTTTTATCTTTTCTATTCCCTCTTCCTTCTTTTTTTCTCTTGTAGTATCTTATTTTCTCTCTCACCATTCACCATCTCACAAAGCTAAGAATCTCAATAGAGCTTCAAGATAGCTAATTTACAGTTCTTACTAGTTTTGGGCCTACCCCCTTTTCTGCAATTTTGACTCATTCAGATTATGAAAAATTCGAACGAGCTAAATTGTTATTAATTTGGTAATCCGATGATAAACTTAAAGTTAAACTTCTCAAATTCAATTAATTTCCTACAAATACACCAAGCCGAACTTTCGAAAAATCAAACCAATATCGAGTATTGCGAGCCAAAGCATATGAGAAACTATTTTCTATTTACTATTTTTAGAATGTAAATGTTCTGAGAGTGTAAATACATAGAAACTTTAAAAAATCAGATTTTTTTTTAATTTTTTAAAAATTTAAAAATAAATTTATTATTTTAAATGACATATATTCTGTATTTTGAATTGATCTATGCTTGAAGATACTGGGCTCGGGTTTTAATCCCAGCTTCAGCAAAGTTGGACGACAGGCTTGTTACCTATCCCTGTAAAGAAGACCGGGCAACTGCAACGTTGAAAATTTGTAATGCCCAATGCGCCATCTATGGCTCTGGAGAATCTTTATAATTTTTTTAAGATGGTATATAGCCAGGTATCTTACCATTTGCCAATCATCACAATTCCTTTTTGTTATGAATTCTGAAATAAATAAATGAGTAAAACAACCTTTATTCCATCTTTAAAGAAGGGAAAAGGCAATTGACAATGATGTACTGGTTCAACTCGATGTCTTCGATGAGCAAAGAGAGAGTGACGAGTCCCAGTTTTCAGGGCCTGAAGGTGTGGACCTGTCTTCTCCCCTTGATGTTTTTCATGCTGTCTTTAGACAGGTAATCCTATTTAAAATATTATTGTTTTTCAGTGAAGAAAATAATTTTTTAATAAAATTTAATGAAAAAAAAGTTTAGTGACCTGGGCTTGTGTTGCTAATCCATAAAGGACACTTATTTACATCAGTGTATTAGGGTATTACAGTGTATTACACCGAAGACACCAGTGTATTACGGGTATTACAATGTATTACACCGTATACACCAGTGTATTATAGTAGCGGTCGCCAATCTGTGGTCCATGGACCACTGGTGGTCCATGAAAATATTTAGGTGATCCAAGAAGAATAGGGACCATTATCAAACGATGTCTCTTTTTTATGTTCCGTTAACATAAAAATAAACAAAATAAGGAAACATATCATATATTCAAAATTTAAAACTTAAGTTTACTATCATATAGCTTTATTGCAACTGAAAAAGGCTAAAAAAAAGAATTGAGATAGGGGTTAGACACATTAAACGATTTCTGCCGCTGTACGTTCTTGAATCTACATACATCTATGAAAGGATGCATTAAACGTTTTCTGTTGCTGTACATTCTTGAATCAGCATACATCTATGACAGGAAAAATTTCTGTTTGGCTTTCTATTTCTGCGAACGAATTTCTGCAAAAAGGTTTCATTCTATTTCAATTTTCAATCCAGTCTCCAGTATTAGTTTAGTTTAGTTCCTACGGGAACTATACGTTCCTGATATTCTACGACTCAGCATAAGCTCCTTGACAGTAAATTAATACTTATGTGAGCAAGTTTTCTCAAAGTTGAAAAATAGGAAGTTAACAGCTATCAATATGAAAAATTTTTTCTTAATAGACTTTTCAGAAACTATTGAGTGAAAAAAAAGCAAGGACCCATAATGAGTTAGAAAAGCCAAGTGAATATTTTGCACTTTTTTGGAAAAAGTGAAGATAAAATAAGTGATAAAAATAGTAACAATAGTGAGGTATATGACTTACCAGAGCATCCACAGTCGTCGTCAGACGACATTACAAAGGACATTCAAAAAGGAAGTGAAAAGAAAAGTACGCAAAGTATAAAAAAAATAGGATTCAGTTACCGGAAATTTGGATTTATTCAATAACCTGGTAGTGAACTGGACCCAAGACCTCTTTGTGCTATTTATCATGTAAGTTTATCTAACGCTGCCCTGAAAACGTCAAACGAAACGTTCACTTGCAATCAAAACACCCAGATTTAGTTGACAAAGTACTTGAATATTTTCAAAGAGCGCATGAAAGTGGGAAAAAGCAAATAGGGGCCTTAAAATATGGTTGCTGAAGATAAGTCCCTATTAAGGGCCTCCTTCTTGATAGCACTCAAAATTGCATATAATAAAAAAAACTTATACGATAGGAGAGGACTTAATCAAACTTTGCATGTTACAAGCCTGTGAAGCTGCTTTGGGAAAACATGCTATCCAAAGACTGAAGTTAATTTCTATTTCTGCTAACACTTTTAGGTGCAGAATTGAAGACATGGTTTTTCTTTTCCAAATCCACATAAGTGGTCCACCAAATAAAAATTATACTTTTAGTGGTCCTTGAGCTTTTAAAGGTTGTTGACCGCTTTATTAGGGCATTACGATGCATTATGCCAAAACTAAACAAAAAATAATTTACAACTTGAGAGAAAAAAACAACTTAAGAATTCAAAATTCGTACACCTGCAGGCAATGGTGTCTCAAGTGGTCGCGAAAGGTAGAATCAACGACTATTTGTAACTTAAAAGAGTGGGAACTGGCACTAATGTTGACAAAAAAACTATCAATGCCATCTAGTGTTTGGCTACAATTGGTATTTTTCCATATAATAATAAGAACAATTTATTTAATTAGTGTAATTGTTAAAATTAGGGTAGTAATAAGTCTCTAATCTCAGTTCCTAATAGAAAAAGCGATTGATGAGCTTGATTAAATGATAAGTGTCACCAAATGCTAGATGGCAATGATATTTTGTGTCGAAACGAGCACCAGATCCTGCCCTGATAATTTACCTACGCTCTTTGGGTAGAACTTTCAGCTTAATCTATTAGAGATGACGGCACCTGAGACCACGGTACTGGAATAACGTGGTGAACATTGAAAACGGGCCTATTGATTTAGATTTCAAAAGGCCCGCCAGCAAATAATCATTAAAGAACATGGATGCCAACTAAACAGCTCTGTCAGGTATGCCCTGGTCTACCTGTAAATAAATAAATAATAATAAAATAAATAATTAAATTATTAAGAGTCACTGTGTCTTGTGTTTATGCTTGAATTATCATTTTGGGCTTGCTTAAGAACAACAGTAGTTGGTCAGATGTGAGTTCCATCCGTCTTTATTTATTTTATTTTACAAATTGTGTTTTTAATTTGTCTAAGTTAGATTTTTTTTTCTTCGTGTTTTTTCTTCACCTTTTTCGCACTGATAAAGGCTTCCCGATGTGAAGCTGAAATTCCGTATTTTCAATGTTATTTGTAATTTTTTTTTTTCAACGTTAAGATTCATTTAAAAGTTTTACTCTTTTTCAATATTTTCGTTTAAGTTTCCTAAATACCAGAGGTCTATTTATTTTCTGCATTTTGTTATAATACCTTTCCCGTGCCGGAATAGCTGTTTTGTCCCTGTCCTCTGTTTTTCTGTATTTTGAATTTCAGTGTCTGACTGAATTCTGTTGCATATAAGTTTATAAGACCTTTTTCTGGGCATGATCCAGGGGCTATTTACCTTCCTCCTTCTCCCCCTTTGAAGACGGAAAATACAGGAAATTGCAAAATTTGCAACTTTTTTAAACCTTGGCCTTTCGCTGCTCCCCTCAGAAAGCGCTTAGTGTGAATTTATTCCCCTGCAAATCTTTAACCTTGGAATGGGTGTCCTCTACCCAAAAGAAATTTTCGAGTTACTATCCCTCCCTAGCTTGTTTGCAAGAATAATGAAATGTTTTGATATAAAAAAATTTCTTCAGCTTCCGTACCCACCCCGCCCTCCCCTCACCAGGAACGCATTCAGATGTTTTAAATATTCGGATTGTTCATACCGATTTTAAAGGTATATCTTCGGGTATATCGCGATTTAAAGGTATTTTTTCGGGTAAAGGTATGTCTCCCCCATAAAATATTAAATGTTTATACAATGTATCCATTTTTGGCATTTCCTCTGAATTTGGTATACAATTTTGTCTCAGTATTTTTTGTTTATCACTAAACCTTCTCTTATATTTATCCTGCATGTTATGGTAAAGTGAAAAATATAAATGATTAATGCATGAACGCATGCATGTAGAGATTTATTTAGGTTGGGAGGGGGGAAACTATTTTTAGGGATATCAAATTTTGGAATTTTCGTGAATTTTGTCGTTTATGAAAACCGTTATCACCTAATAGCATATATATCGGCTGTCAGTTTTATCATGCGCACGCATCATATTAAATAATTTTAAGCAATAATTTTACAAGAATTTTATTTTACACGTTAAAGAGGTAAATATATAGAAATGTTTTAAGAGAATTTCAGAGTCTGAAGAGTTTGTTTGATGGTTATTTCATGTTACTTCATCTATATGGGATAATAAAGTCTAAAGTAAAAAGATAATGAAAGATCGCCTAGCATGTATGTTAGTCCATTGTATTGGTTCCGGCTAGTTACTGGGAAATCTTGGGTTCAACTCTTGTACCAGCAGCGATTTCTGAAGCAATTAACTCTAGTGAGTAAATTAAAGTCACCAGCTTGATTGCTTGGGCTCGTTTTTGTCATTGCGACAATTATCTTCAGTAAAATTAAAGCGTAGTATCTATGCGAATTTAGTTAAAATGACTAACTGAACTTTGAAAACAGTTATTGCGCTATCTACAATTTAACAATATAGAGGGCGACTAAAGCTATAACACTGAAAATGCGAGATTTTCAAACTTGTAGCTAAGTTCGTCATGGAGGCGTGCACAATGGGCAGGTTGCCCAGGAGTGCTACAAACAAACAACAACAGCTAAGTTCGTGTAGCTTAAGAAGGCAATTTTTATTTTATCATAGAATTCTGGTACATTTTCTGACCTTTTTCACATTTCGACAAAATATAAAGGAAATTTTATCTCATGCGTGTATCGGAAACCACTAAAAAAAAAAAAAAAAAAAAAAAAAAAAAAAAAAAAAAAAAAAAATCCATTTTCAAATTGATAAAGTCACCTTGAGAAGGGGAAAGGGGCTAAGCACCTTACAGGGCCAATTTTCAGAGCTAATGTCACAGGAATTTTCTCCTTTTTTCGGTAATTTACCATTTATTTTTTTAGGGAGCTTTTGTGCTGTTCATAGAGAAATATTATTGGTTATGCAGGTAATAATCACTAATATAGTAACATAATTTATTATATTAAAAATAAAGCATAACATAGATTTAGCTTGTTTAATATAAAATGTAAATCTAATTAATAATTTAATAAAAATATATATTTATATCTAGTATCGATAATATAAAACATAAGTTATATATAAGACATAACATAAAATAAAGTAATTATATTATGTTATATTATTTTATTATGTAATATACTATAATTACATTGTCATAAAGTCATTATTAATTAATTATATTATTATATAAACAGTAATTCTAAGTGTATAAAACATAATATGATAATATAAAGTACTAATATGATTCTATGCTCACAGACCGAGACTAAAATAAATACAACAGTTTTTACTGACATCATTCAGATTTGATGGATGCTTCTTTTGCTGGGGAAGATGTGAATAGGTGCATATTTAGAATGAATAGGTGGGATAGTAATTGAATTGAAGCACCTTAAATGGGTTAATAGTAACACCCTCATTAAATGAAAGCCACATACAGGGGCGGATCCAGGATTTTTTTTTGTGGGGGGGGGGGTAAAATATGTTAATCCGATAAACTTGTGTTAGGAGGAAGTTTATTTAACGTAAACTTGCGTTAATTAAGTAAATTACACTGCTTTAGACTACTTTAGGGGGCGCGCGCTCCTCTCGCCCCCCTCTGGATCCGACACTGGCCACATAGTTTTAAATAGATCTGAGGACGAAGGCGAATAACTACACCTGAGGCTAGGTTGCAATGTCAAGCTTTTTATTGTCTTCCTCTCGCCACAAGGCTATCAACGCCCCTGGTAATGCCCATGCACTGATTATTGTTTTATTCTATTTTCCGTTTATGCTCAATAATAATCCCCTATCATCAAGGGGAATCACGGGCTGAGTTGATGATGGTAACAACGACGAGTAAAAAGTAAAAATGAAAATTGACTCCTATGTTTATTGGAGCCCCTGTGCCATATGACACTGCAGCAGAGCCCAGGTCACATCAAGTAGTATGGGGGCTACTGATGCTCTTCTTCTGGATTTGGCTGTTAAAGGAGTTAAAGCGAAAGGTGTGTAAATCGACTCCAAGGACCCGATCTGTGGATGAAGGAAGACTGACAAAGTCGTCCTTTTTGGCCAACAATCTTGAGCTAAACAAAAACGGTTCCTCCTTGAATGGGACTGGAAGAGGTTGTAGGGAAGGATTTATTAGTAATTGGGGTACTTGTGTGATAAACCCCCTGCCGCTCATATAGTTCATTCAGTGATAATTTACAGAGCCGTTTTTTTTGTTAGTTTGTTTCTAATGAGCTGTGGTCAAGGTAGGGACAGAATAGTTCGAAAATATATAAAGAAGTCTATATATTTGCCATTTAGGGGGGAGGATGCCGGTAAAGTATTTGGACAGTGTGAAGTTAGAAAACAATTCTTACTACATAATATGCAGAATAATTGTACCTAGGCATGCAGACCCGCTATACTTTATCCCCCCCCAACCTAATGTGGAAATATATAGGCATATAGCCCAAATTTGTCTCTGAATTGTTTTATTTTTTCTCTAACTTCGGTATATATCATTGGGATTGAGCCTCAGAGAAACATATTAGCAGAATATTAGGTGTGGGGGGGGGGTATATCATACAAGTACCGTAATTGTGACTTCTGGGAACGGCGTAAAAAGCTTTGAATAGACTGATATGGATGAGGAGCGTGTGCGACAGTGTTGACCTCAGGAGACTTGGTGCCGCATTGAGTTGCTAGAAGTTGTACGTTGTCTTTGAATTACCGTTGTTTTCGCTTATATTTGTCTGTTTATAGGTTGCGGACACCCCTCAAGAGATGACATTTTTAAACATCCTGCAACATCTGTTGCGAATAGACATGCGTGAAAATATCAGTGACATGATATGGGACACAGCTGAAACTATGATACATAAAGTTACGCTTCTGGATTCAGTTGAGGAGAGACAAAAACTCATCAGAAGCACGTCTTATGGCAACATTTCAAATAAATTCGTTCCAAAATATAAGGTATTTGTTATGTTTTTTTTTCATATCTCTTTATATATCGCTTATTTCCTATATTTTTTCATAAGACTATACTGGGCATTAGTCCGCCATATGGGGGCTCCATGGTTGGGTGTATTGTTGAAGTACTCTGTTAAAGAAGTCTGTATTATTTCTCAGTTTTGTATTATCTTTTAATTTTCCGCCTATTTAATTGATTTCTAATTATATGTTTCTATATTTTTCTAATTCTTATGATTACTTTTTGTTAGACGTTTCCTCAAATTAAGGTTTATAGACTTCTTTGTTATTAACAAAACGTAATTTACATATTCACAAATTAAAGCTGAACTTTTTTTTGAACATAAGAAGACAAAACAAAAAACTGTAGAATGTTCTAAATTCAAAATCATTTTGTAATTTTGAAGTTTCATCTTTGTTAAGAAAAAGTAAAGGGTGCAGTTAATAAATGAAAGTAATTAATAAATTATTAATTAATTGATAAAATAAAAATAAGCTAAGGGATGTTAAAGCAGTCTCAGGTCCAGTAAAAAAAATCCCCCAACTTAGTATATTTTTCTTTCCGATTTCTTTAAATACGTGTGGCGCTTGCACACTTCTTTGTAACGTAAATTCAATATCCTCTTTTTACAGAATTACCCGAAATAGAGCTACTCCCCCCCCCTGTCCTCGAGAGTCTGTAAAATTCGATACATTTTTAACTGGTGTGGCGAAACTCTAGTAGTTGTACCGGAACTCAGAGGTTTAGTGAATATATGGAATTATTGCTCACAGAGTTTGTAATAATTTATTTTTTATTTATAATTTATCAAAACGCAGTAAGCTTTCACTTGTCCTGCATAATACAAATATCTAATAAAGCATGTGGAGTAACTAATAAAACTAAATAAATAAAATATATAAATAAAATAAATAAATAAACTAAATAAATAAATAAAAAAACTAAATTTTTACTATGATTGTTTATTTATTTTCTGTCCATGTTGGGTTTCATTAATTCTTTAATAATAATTTCTGGTCGTTTTGAATTATTGTAGGTTTTTATTTCTTCTGATCTGAAATTTAATATGGCCTTCACTTTTCTTCGAAAAACTTCTTTTTTGGAATTTTTTTTTTAAAAATTAATACTGGTAAGAATCCGACTGGGTAATAATTTATTCAATTGTACAAAATTTTTGAGAACATCTAACGTCCTCGGGAAGATAATTCTAGCGTTTGCATACTCGAGCAACAAGATCCTTAGGAACTCTACTTTCTGCCTGAATTGGGGATGAGGCACTACTACAGAGGTAGTTTTAGGGGAAGGACATAGGGGGCACTTGCCCCGGGCGCAGGATTGTAGTGGCGCAAATTCTCAAATAAATAATCTAGCGGTGAAAATCATTTTTTAATTTTGAAACCTTATCTTTATTAAAATAAAGTAAAGGATGCAGTTAATAAATGAAAATAATTAATAAATTATCAATTAATTGATTAAATAAAAATAAGTGAAACAGTTTTGAATATTGAAGTAATAAAAATTGAAATATTTAAATTATGATAATTAAATAATAAACTAAAAATTAATTAAACATAAATTATTAATTGAATAATTAACTGAAAGTAAGTTTGTTACTAAATGAAAAATTTTCAAAAATTTTGCCATAAACTTTTGTGGGATTCAGGGGGGGGGGTACTCATCATGATTTTCCCCTGAGCGCAAGAGAGACCAGAACCGCCACTGCATGACTACCTACTTTAACTCTGAGTTTTTCTAGTATGATATCAGTATTATCTGATAATACTGGTATCATATCATGATCTGATAATACTGATCAGATCATGATCTGATAATACTGATATCAAATAACGCAAATCCATAAAAAAGCAGATATAGGACCAACTTTATACTTCTTACACTTACAAATAAATGGTTTCATACATATTTGTATATATATATTTAATCGAACGCTTTAGAAGATCCAAAATAAATACCTTCAAAAAATAATCCACTGTCAGCCATTTTACAAAAATTATTGTTACTTCTAAACTTGTGTTTTTGAATAATGGTTTTCCTTCTTCTAACTTTGTGTTTAGCTTCACTCATAATCTATTATCTTCAAGGGAATTTCGAATGCAGATTACTAATATTTCCTCAAAAGTTCTACAAAGAGAAAAGTGTTTGCAATCGGGCTATAATGTATAAACTCCGACTTTTTACCTTTCTTGTTTAACTTTTTTTTTTATTAGAGTTATGTAGTTGAATTTATTGATATTGATTGTTGTAGTCGTTCGACCTCAGAGCTTTGTTTCTATTTTGACGGCTACTTCAAATTAACCCGCGAAAAATTCTCCCAAGAAATATCCCTACTACCCGCTCTTAATGCTTCCCCTTCATTAGGGAAAGGCGTCCATGAATAGAAAACATGATAATGCACTGAATCGATTTTTAATCTGAAAAATTAGTTTGAATACTGAATTAATGAAACTTAAATACCAAATTAACGAATACCAATGAATACCAATTGAATTCAAACAAATTAAATAATTCAAAAATCCCATTGAATACCGAATTAAATAAATGATTAAATTGTGCTTTTTATAAGTTAATTCAATTCAATTTAAAAAGCTTGTCAAATTTTAAACACAAATTCAACAGATTAGTTGAATTCTACACAATTACAACACAAATTCAACAGATTAGTCCCAACATTGTTGCAAGATTGCACAGCATCGTATTCAAAAGATTGTGCATACCAGATACTCTGTTGCAATATGGTTTACAGAGCATTTCAAATACTTGCTCTACTATTATTTTGCTCTACGCTGCCGGGCAATATATTGGTTGATGAGAACAAAATGAATAATGTTTTTCAGTGAATCTGCTAAGTCCACAGGCAAGTTTCTAGTAAATCAGCATGCAATTTGGGTAAAATATGGGATATTTTCGTAATACTTGCAAAATTATTGTAACATTTCGCAATTTCCAATTACATTCGGGATCCCCTCCGCCTGCTCAGCAAGAAGGGGTATAGACACTCCTTTGTATGGGTGTACACTTAAGTGTTCTGATCATCCATCATCTTCTATGTTGTTCGGTGGTGGCTAAGACAGTTTGATTTTTCTTTGTATTTTAAAGGGTGGCGAAACAAGATGTCTCTGTGGGTGTCATCGTGACGAAATGGGAAGACGAAAATCTTCGTTGACGAATAATGCTGCTTCACCTGGTCTCTTGTCACCAAGAGAAACGAGTCCATTGCCCCAACAAAGATCACCGGGACATTCACCTTTACCTGCCGGCTTGCCTCCTCCTCCAGGAGCTCCGCCTCCAACTCCTACTGGTTTACCACCGCCACCTCCACCACCAGGTTAGTATTATCGTATGGACATTTCGAGCGTACCTTACTCGATGACGTTTAAGTTTAAAAAGCAAGGCTTTCCAAAAGTCCAGCTTGTTCACTTAGATAACAGGAGTGATGAGTAGAGCTTTCTAAATCATTGTAAAGTGATTTCCTTTCTAAGTCACTTTTAAAGTTCAGCTCATTCACTTCAATCACAAGAGTGATGAACAGAAGTTTTTAGATTACTTTAAAGTGATTTTCTTTCTAAATCACTCATAAAGTTGAGTTTGTTCGCTTTGATCATAAGAGTGATGAGCAGAACTTTCTAAATACCTTTCTAAATCGCTTTTAAAGTCTAAATCGTTCACTTTGCCACTTGTATTTGTTTTTTTTTGTTATAGTATCTTATATTGCGTTATGTTTAGTATATCATGTTTATGTTATGTTTTATGTATTTATTTTAATTATTCAATCAATATGTTAAGGTTAATTATTTAGTCTAATCATGCAATTGGTGCTGGGTATAAATCTGATGGTCTGTTGGGTCTTGTTCGGCAGAATAAAAATTGCAAAGAAGGAAGGAGACTTCTAAATGGGAAATAAAAAAAGAAAAGAAATGAAAGAAAAAATAGAAAAGAAAGAAAGAAAGAAAAGGAGAATAGAAAATAAGGAGGAAAATTTTCACAGTGAAAATTTCAGTTACCATCTCACTGGCTGAATATCTTCTTATGAATTAACCCTAAGGTTTGAGCAGCTAAAGATTAAGCAGATTCAATTTTGAGGCATTTTTTTTTCTTTGGTGTCTGGCCAATTTTTTCTTTATAATTATTCGGCCTCTTCTGAGCTTAGAGTAGTTCTATCCAGTGAATCAAATAGAAAAACAGATTTTTTATTAATCTCACTCCCTCTACTTTCAATGATGCGGTACCAGCATCTTTAAATTCAAAAAATAAATAACTATTTTAAAGTTCCCCCTACACTTTAAGAACAAACAAGTTTAAAATATCTTCTTATGAATTAACCCTAAGGTTTGAGCAGCTAAAGATTAAGCAGATTCAATTTTGAGGCATTCTACAATCAGTTACCATTGCCGAAAGTATAAAATCATGGGGTATTCTTCCCAAATTACTCCCAAATACTCTAAATTCACCCTATCAAAACACTGTTTTTCAGACGGGGGGGGGGGAATAAACTGGAGTCTGGGGGCAAAATGGGCTATGGAGGGGCAGTTGCCTCACCCCTTCCCCATAGCAAATTACACCTCTGCTTTTCAGGCCCTGTAGATGAAACCAAGAGAGATGTACCCTGTTGTTTGTTGACAGCTATTGCACCAGTAGAATTCTAATATCTGTTGCACCAAATTTGTCTGCACAAGATTTTAATATTAACACAACTAATTGCAATTTATAATTTTTAACTTTAACAATCTAATTGCGCCATATTTTGATATTTTTTCCACAGGATTTAATTGCTCCATATTTTAATATCCATTGTACCAGAAGGATTTTAGTTCATATTGCACCGACAGCATCTCAATTTCTATTACACCAGTTTGTTTATACCAGATGTAAATATCTATTGCACAAAAAGTACTTTAATGTTTATTGCAGGGCTTCCTAAACTTTTTCCATTCATGACCCCATTTACGATTGCAAGTTTCCTGGCAACCCCATGTCAATATAATTGAAAGGCAAATAAATATTTTTTGATGATTCATTTATTAGGTAACAATATACATATACACATGGAAATATATAGTTTTAGAATTCGTTTAGAAACTGAAAAAATCTAAAATTTTAAAAATCTAAAATTTCTAAAATCTAAAATTTCTAAAGGAAAAACTTTAGTGAGATTGATGTGCCTATTTTTTATTGCATAACAGATTAAATCTTGGTGGGATGTTTGACACTGCTGGACATAAAAACTCTTCAACATTTTTTAGTGATGAATGATATTGGGGTTTGATATGTGTTAAAGCTCAGAAAGTTACTTCACATAAATATGTGCTGCTGAATGGCAGAAGAACATATAATGCCATATCTGCGATTGTGGGAAATTCAGTTCTAGTTGTGATCCAGAATTCAGTCAAGGCTTTTTTTGAAAATTGTAGTTTTAAGTATGAATCACTCGATAGCTCAGCAAATTCCTCTTGAGCTTTAAGTGGCATGTGATCAATCTCAATTAAGGCAATACAAAACGAATTTTGAATTCAAGCTACCTTTTTGAAATCAATATTTAATATAAAATATGTACGGAACAGTGTTTCTTGCGCTTTTAATTGATCTACAATAATTTTTGCAATAAAAGTTTTACAATGATTTCGGTACTTATAAAGAATCTAGAAACACAGCGAGAAGTGAATTTTCTTTAATGCTAATGGTTAAATATGATAAAAATAGGATAAAAATATAATAGTTCAGAAACAAATTTGGGTTATTTATTTTCACACTAGCGGGGGAGCGGGGGAGGGGAGGGGGGGTAAAGCATAGCATATATTGAATGCGTAACCTAACCTTTTTTTTATTCCAATATTCACGGCGCCAGGTACTTCAAAGTACTTGATATGCCGACATTCATTTACCTCTTTCAATGGCCTCGAGGTTTTGAATATCTATTAAGACTTCTTTTGAAGATGTTAACAGAGGGATTTGCTGGGAAAATATCCTCTGGAAGATCGTTCCAGATAGAAGTGCAACGCCGGATGAAGCTGTTCCTCAAGCACTCGGTTTTCGGCGTATCCTCCTTTAGATAATTGGACCGAGCTGTGTGCCTTAGTGTCTGCCTTTTCGGCCGGACAAAGGGGGGCACAATTCGAGAGAGCTCGTCTGAGGGAAGCGAATACATATACTTGTAGAAAACAGCCATCGACGCTACATCAAACCTTTTATTTATAGGCTGTAGCAATTCATGTGTAGAGGTGCAGCCCGCCCTATTTGCCCTATTTTGGATCTTCTGAAGTGGTGCCAACTGCGTTTTCGGAGCACCGGCAAATAGCGGGAATCCATATTCCGCTATGGGTCTGATGCAAGACTTGTAGAGTGGGATGATCGAGCTTGATGGAAGAAGGTTTTTGCAGCGAAGAGTAACTCCCAGCTTTCTGGCGCAGGAGGTTCTCACCCGATCAAGGTGGTTGTTCCAAGAGAGATCGGTGGAGAAATGAATTCCAAGTAGACGAAGTTCGTCAATTTTCTTTATAGCTTCATTTTTGAAGATGAAACTGGGGTGTTCACGTGGCACCTTTGATCGGGTAATTAGAAGCTCCTTTGTTTTCAATGCATTGAAGTTGATCATCCATGCATCAGGCCACTTTTCAATTTTCAAAAGATCCATCTGTAGGGAAAGGGAGGCTTGTGTTGGGTCTTCGTGTTTAGGGACGGCTGAGTGTGTCGTGGTATCGTCGGCAAAGTGATGCAGAGGGTTTGCAAGGTTGTCTCCCCTGTCGTGTATGTAGATAAGGAAGAGCGTAGGTCCCAAGCCCCAGCCCTAGGGTACCCCAGCTTTCACTGGTTATTCGCGGGAAATAAAACCCTCAAGAACAACCCACAGTGAACGATCGGAAAGAAAACTCTCAATCACTTTTAACAGGCATCCACGAACACCATACACACAGAGTTTCCTTAGCAGGCCACGGTGTCATATTCTGTCAAAAGCTTTCGCAATGTCGACGGATAGTAGCCTGATGGCGTATTCCGTTGCCACAAGTTCTATGCACTCCTGATACTGGGCCACTAGGCAGTCTAATGTTGAGCGTTTCCGGCGGAATCCATATTGGTGATCGCCTAGAATGTCATTTGATTCCAGGTACTGAAGAAGTGTTTTATTGGAGACGCTCTCGTAGACTTTGCCAACACAAGAGAGAAGGCTAATACACCTTTTGGAGCCCACGCTCGTTGGATCGCCATCTGGCTTTAGATTAGTTACAACATGGGCGGACTTACATGTTCGTGGGAAGGTTGGGGAGCAAAAGCACAACCGGAAAAGCAATGATAAGGGTCTAGATAGCTCGGCACTGCACGATTCGAAGACAACATTTGGTATGTTGTCAGGACCCGTGGATTTTGTCACATCCAGATTTCGCGGAATGCAAAGGATCTTGGGAGCAGAAAAGTTTAAGCGTTCCAGGACAGTGTTGGTTCGGTCAGAGAATTTTGGCACTTCTCTACCGTCATCGTCTAGATTCGAGAATTCGGCTAAAGCCTTAGCAAGAGCTTCAGCCTTTGCCGGTGGATCTTGTACCGCTGTCCGATTACTCTGGAGAGAACGAGGTACGGTCACCTTGGACAACGGTAAAGCCTCGGTGACAATTTTAAACCAACACTTTGCCGAAGTACGTTGAAGTTTGGTGGCGACTTTCTCTTTATACTGACGCCGGGACTATCGAATTGTTCGAACTGCATCTCTGCGTGCATTTATGAATGCACTTCTTTCTTCTTCGCTCTTCGAAAGTAGCCATCGCTTGTGTGCCTTTGGCTTTGCTTGGATTATCTTCTTACACTGGGCGTTGAACCAAGGTTTGTCCTTACTGGACACCTGGATCCGCTTTGAAGGGATATGCTTTTCGACAGAGTCAACTATGGCCTGCTGGTACTTATCTGCAGCTTTCTCTGGGCCTTCCAGGAGGAAGACTCTCCACTTCTGAGAAAAAAGAGTGTTTCTCAAACCGTCCCAATCACCTCTTTTGCATAGCCAGATTGTTCGTTCATGCTTTACTGGAGGTGGAATAGGTAAGTTTCCACGTGCAACGACGGCAACATGGTCACTGGTGAAAGCATGAGTGTCTACCTTAAAGGAGTCAGGGTGATCTGTAAGGAATAGGTCAAGACGAGATGATCCGTTTGGGCCGTGATACGTGTCGAAATCTACAAGTTGTTCCAGACCGTAAGAGAAAGATAGATCATACAAATCCGACCCTTCCCTATCAGTATTTTTGCTGCGAAGCCACACGCTATGATGGACGTTAAAGTCTCCATGAAAGATAATGGCAGACTTAGCGTACTTGCCCCGAATATATTCGAGGGAGGTTTCAAGGTAGCTGGTAATCTGGTAAGTTGGAGGGCTATACAAGGTACCGACAATAACGGATTTATTTGTGAGGGTCACTTTAACACACAGAGCTTCTTCGCCTGCTTAATCTGGTAGGCTATGTTCAGGCATGAGTAATGTATATGGCTCTGTATATAAACAGCGATACCTCCTCCTCCGTATTTAGCACCGTCAGTACGCTCTCGATCCCGCCTGAGGAGCGTGTATCCATGTATGGCAACCTCACTGCTCTGAATTTCTTGGTTTAGATTGGTCTCAGTGATGCACATGATAGATGGCTTGACCAAGTTCACTAAATGTAGGAACTGGTCAAACTTAGATATGAGAACTCGTGAATTGCAGTAGGCTACTGTAAACAAGTCCGTTTGGATGGTCGGTGGACGTGCTACAGGTCGTCGTCGAAATGGCTGTTTGGTCCGATGCTTTTTGTTGTTAATCATAACCAGGTAAAAGAAGCTTTGCCGGGTGGTTAGCCCAACAAAGCCCATAAATCCATTGCCATGCATCATTAGACGGGGAACGGTGCCACCTGCCACGCACCTCATTACCGCATCTTCAACATGGAGATGGTTCCCCATAATGGGTTAGGATTCGGCACAAGTGCCTCCCACCCAAGTACCTAACCCAACGTAGGTACCTTTTATTCCCCCTAAACCTCTTAAAAACTAAAGCTTAAATATAGTTTCCAGAGTGAGAAACCCTTTGTTTATACAGCGTCTCATATAAGTACCGGGTAATGCCTATCTATATTCGCAATACAATTCTGGCGTGTTTCCTGGATTCACAATAAGTACCATGATTTTTCCCGATTGTAAAATTGTCGACACTGAAAAATATTTCAAACGATTTTTTTTCGATCCCCTATTTCACAATATTAATACTTCAAATACAACATTCAATTTGATATTTGAAGTAAATATACTGCAATTTTTTCCTTGACAAGACAGGTTGAGGTTGTTTTATTTTGCAAAGATATCTGGCAAACAACACAGCTCGAATAGCCATAAGTCGTTTTGAAGAAAAGCAGCAAGTTCTCATTTTCGTTCGGTTAAGAATATTTCAATTCTGTCTTTTAATAATAATAATCTTCCTAAATGTTGACCTCTTGACAACCAACTTACTTCTGCATGTAATAATAAAGTTGTATAGATGGAATCCATATCCTTACAAGATTTGAAAATAAGTGACTGTTAAGGGCATGGCTCCGAATAAAATTTATAATCTTAACAGCATTCTGAAGCACATCCTTCAATTATGGTGGTAAATTTTTTTGCGGCAAGGGCCTCTCGGTGAATAAGGCAATGAGTAAAATTTATATGGTCATAATGAGTAGCTTGAAAAAATGATTTGAAACCAATGTTTTTGCACGTCATCGCTCTTGGACCAACTGTGCATATTCCACGGCAATTTTTCCATTCTAGGCCTTCAGTCTTTAAAAATTAATCAACTTCACAATATACGTCTTTTCCTGTAGTATGTTATAAATATTTGACTTTAATTTTTAAATATTTGACTTTAAAATCTCTTGCGACCCAATGATTTTGCTACGCGACCCCATTTTGGGTCGCGACTCATAGTTTAGGAAGGCCTGGTTTATTGCATAGATTTGTTTTTACGTCCAAGTTTTTGAACTAGATTTTGTATTAAAAAAAATTCGACATATATTTTACCAATAACATTTTAAAATCTATTGCATCATTATGCTTATGTATATTGCACCGCATTTGTTTAAACTACACTATAGTACCTCTAACTTAATTTCCGTAATATTTTAAAATCTTTTGCACAAATAGCCTTTTGATACCTATTATGCTTATAGAATTTAATATCTATTGCAAATGTGCCGCACCAGCTTGGAACTTCAGTATTGCCACTAGCATTTCCACCCTCATTCAAAGCCGTATGCGTTTCATTATCAATAAAATAAGTAGATGGCTCCTTTTTTATTCCTCCTTTATTATTAAGGATCTAGTCAAGATCAAACCCAGGGAATTAGGCAACGGAGTCACTTGAATATGTCATCATCTTGTATATGAAGATACAGTTTTCGTCAAAAATTGTATTTTTACTATTATATTTTTTTACTTATATATATTGCAATTTTCTTTCAAAAGAGCATTGAAAAAGCTCTCTGTGATATTCCAGTGCCCCGCTAGCTTGATTTACCTTGACTTATTCCTCCTGATGGGAATTTAGCGTAGAGAGAGATGTGACTCTTCGCCTCCAGTCCGAATGGTCCTATGCAAGCATCACTGTTTCTTGGAAATCATTATCAGTCATAGAGAGGTACTGGGTAAGGCTGTTTCTCCATCTCAACCAGGGCCTCCTGCGGGGGAGCCTCCAGTCATGCGCAGAGGGATTAAACTTGTGTCTGGTGACATGCCGACTAAATGGCCGAACCAAACAAGGGTTTATGTGGCGATCCGAGGAGACTTGGGGGATCTAATTTGCTAGCACCAGCGGTCGGGTATTTGTGACATAATCTTACCACCTGGCCCCTTTGATGTGACTCAAGAACATGGTTTGGGCTACATCTATGGTATTACGAACATAAGTAGCAGCCGGCATAAGTAGCAGCATCGTAGAGAATTCGCATTTTTGTTCATCGGCTAATACTAGGTTTTGACCACGTGGAACGGCATAATCGTGCCACGATTGACATTAGCGGTGAAAAAAAAATTTTCATTTCGATTTGGTACCATTTTTTGGGATTTTCAGGCTATCTCTCCAAACTCCCGTAAATTTGTTTTCTCAATAAAGTTTAAGTATTAAGATGAATCAAAATCGTAGTTACAATTGTTGAATCAGCTTCAAATGGCATTTTTTTTCACTTGACAGTTTAACCTTTTTACTACCGCTGAACTTCGTTCTTTACTATGCTGTAGCGATTGCTGCAACCATGATAGTGGTCTAGCTTTTTTTTTGTCATATCTTAACGAATTATCGGTCATGTGATCCGTATGTCCGAAACTCGACTACCGAAGGTCGTCCTTCAGTGGCAGCCACGTGGTACCAGAAGAAGAGGACGCCCAAAAATACCCTACGACGCAGCTACCGGGCTGACCTCGCAAACCTCAATGCCTCAATCCAACCTGAATGGGAAGATGTATGGGCGGCTGCCGCAATGAGCGATGACTGGTGACTCTTCTTGGATGCCCTAAGCGCCTCTGGAGGCACAGGAGGATCTAAAGTAAGGTCTCAATGAATTATAATGACCTCTTGATGGCATCATCTACTGTCTAAGTATCAATAGGTTGAGAAATGACAAATAACCTTTGTAAATACTTTTAGCTTTAAATGGTCGTTTTTTTATTGTTTATGCTTTATTCTAGGCTGTGGTCCACCCCCGGCTCCACCTTCAGGAGTTCCGCCAATACCATTACATAAATTGCCACCTTTTTCATCACCAGAAATAAAAATCAAGCTTCCACAGCAGAATATACCCAAGCCAAAGGCAAAGATGAAGACATTTAATTGGAACAAACTTCCTGATTCAAAGGTGTGTTGTCTACTTTTCAGTTTCGTTCTTTTATGCGTTTTACAGTTTCATTTCCTCTTCTCTTTTCTTCTTTAGTGGTTTGAAGGAATTTGTATTTCACTTATTCCTCGGTTTTGCAATTCACGAAAGAACTTAATAGAACAATTTAATAGGCCTCTTTCAATATGGACACAATATTCTGAAAATTCGAAATTGAATTTTTTGATTCAGTTGTTGTGTAGTTGTGAAATTTTTAAGATTTGACAAATTGTCAAATTGTTGTCTTCTTTTCACTTTTGTTCTTGTATGCTTCTTAATCCATTTTTTTAGTATTTTGAAAGAATATTTACTTATCTTATACACTGATTCTAGAATTCATAGAAAAATTTAATACAAGAATCTCAGAAGCTTCATTTATTGCATTCATCATAATCTAGAAATTACATCTTTGTTAAACTGTTGTAAATTTGTCAATTTGTTTAAAGTTGTCAAATGTCAAATTGTCAAATTTTCGTCTTCTTTTCATCTTTGTTCTTTTATATTATTTTCATTTGTGGGCTCCTATGCCTAGTAAAGTAGAGTAAAGTAGTATGTAGTAAGTAGTAAGTACAGTATAGAAAGTAGTAGGGTAGTGAGCATAGTAGTAAGTGTAAATAGAGTACTAGAGTAAAGAAATTAAAGTAGTATGTAGTAAGTACAGTATAGAAATTAGTAAGAGCAGTGAGTTCTTTATACTTTTATTTGTGTGCACCTATGCCTAGTACAATATTAAGCAGGTTCTAATGTCATTTATTGAAAAAAAAGGAAGAAATTGAAAAAAAAGAGCATACTTTAATAGGCCTTATGTTACGTTATTTAATCTTACGGAGCAAAATCACTCCTTAACGTAGGCAGTGTCAAGTAGACTCCAGCTACGATAGAATTTTACATCAAATAGGTTTATGTCACGGTGTGAAAAAATCAATATTGCAGAAAAAAAAATTTCTTGATGAGTAATTGATAAATTTGAAAATAAATAAATTAACTATCCCTAGAAAGTCTTTCACGCTTAATCAGAGCTCCAATTTCCATTTCACATTTTCGGTTTGTGAGTATTTTGCGGATGATGATTGTGATGACTTTAAACGATGATAAATTTTATGAATTTTTGGTTAGCCTAGTGTGAAAGGACTTTTTAAGTGCGCAACGTAATACCTAACGCAGCGTAACTTAACTACTTCGTCTAGAAAATTACGTACACACTGTGAAAGCGGCTTAGCACTATCGTACCATACATAATAAACACAATATTTATTGCAATTCAAGCTACTGAAATTACTTATGACAGGGATGATTTTAAAAGTTAATTATGATGCTTTTATAAATTTCGTGTTATTTTAGTATAAAAGGACTTGCTCGAAATTAAAAAGCAAATATTAATGTAACATACACACTTGGCATATAAGATTACGTACGTAGTGCGAAAGCCACTTAATATTATCGTATACATACATATTAGACATAGTTTGTCTTTCTGTCTGTCTGTCCTTAATGGATTACTACATTGTTCGTTGAAGTTGGGTTAATTTGTGAAGTTGTGTTGAAGTTGTTCGTTGAAGTTGTGATTGTTCGTTGTTCGTTGTGATTGTTCGTTGAAGAAGTTCATTGTTCGTTGAAGTTGTGAAGTTGGGTTAATCCTAATGAAATATACCCAAACATGATGATAACATAATGCTTTAGAAAACAAAATTATGGAAACTATGACAAAGAATTATGGAAATTTTATTTTGAATTTCCAAAGAATTATTTCCAAATAATTATGGAAATTATCGTCAAAAAACTTTAAGAGGTTGTTGAGTGCACTCTTGCAAAGGTATTAGGTATAAAATTCCCCCCCCCTTTCCCGAGCCCTCTTAATTATTTTCCTGCCGACTGAAATTAGAGACTCCTCAACACAAATTCTTGACAGCTCATTCTGGTCATATTATTCATGTTTTCTTGATATTTAAGCAAATTATTCAAATAATTTTTAAATTTAAAAATTCCATCGTTACTTTAAATACAGCTAAAATTTTTCAGATAGGAACTGTTGGTGGGGAATTTTCCGCTGGGAGGAATTTTCGTGAGGATAGAATTCTCGAGAGAGGGAATCCGCAGGGGAGGATTTTTCATAGTGAAGTGAGTTTGATTTGCATATCTTTTTCCAGTTCTTTGTATATGCAATACAAATGAATTAATTTAGCAATTTATATCAATGTACGATAAAGGGCCACTTTATTCTTTCTGGGATTAATTCTTTTGTGGGAAGCTTGACGTTCAAAAAAAGAAAAGCATGAAAAAGCATGACGTTGAAAACGGGAATTTCCCAATGAATAAGAATTGTCGGGGGGGGGGGGATTTTCGAGGGTGGGGGATCTCGGGGATGGAGCATTTTATGGTGGAGATTCTCCACGGGGGAGGGGGTGGTTCGGGGGATAATTTTCCACGAGGGAATTTTTAAAATATTTTTAAATTTAAAAAGACGTTTTTTATTAATACGCAGGGGGAATTTTCCACGGAAGAGAACATTTTCTGCGGGAGGATTTTCCACCGAAGAATTTTCATAGGGGGGGGGGGGATTTGTTTCATTTTGAAATCACAGCAATGCGCGAAGGGAAAGCTAGTTTAATAGTAGAAAATTAATAGTAATTTGCCCAATAATTTCTAATAAAAAGTGGTTGTCTTCTAGGTTGTGAACGGTAGGAATGTTTGGACTTTGGCTGCAGAAAACCACAAAGAAGCTGCCAAGGACTTGGACTGGAGTGAGATGGAAGGACTTTTCTGTCAGCAATCCGCACTCCCTCAAAATGTTCGTCTTGATCCGAACGCTCCTCCTCGAACACCAGACGCGGAGCGAAAGAAGAAGGAGCAGGAAATTATGCTTCTTGATGGGAAACGTAGCTTGAATATTAATATTATTCTAAAGCAATTTAGAAGGTACAGTCACGTTTGGTATTCTCTGGAACTCTTACATACCTGTTCTATGTATTTTTTTTATATAAATCATTTATTTTTTGTCCTTTTTGTTTTTTATGTCCGTTTTATTATTTTTCTTTTTTATTGTCTTTATTATTTGTATTTTGTCTTATTTTATTTTTATTTTCCATTATACATTTCTTCTTCTTCCTCTTCTCGTTTGGATTAATATGGAGATGCTTTCGCATAATGTCATCACCGAAGTCAAATTCTAAGACCTGCAGTGTGTTGCTACTGCTGGGTTTCACCTGCGGATCCCTGTTTATCAAGCTGAGATCGAACCTGCGCAACTACAGGACTCAAAAAAAGCTTTCTTGAAATTTGTTATTCGGTGGTGCTATCTAAACCTTGCATAAAATTCGCTTTAAAGGTGGCCCTAGCTCTATTTCTATAAAGCAACTGGAGTTTCGCACTTCTCAAATATTATTCTAGTCCTGAAATTTATTGAGTAATTTATCTTAGCTTACGATTTGAATGACTCATTTGAAAATAGTTCTTTACTTTTTGGCTTAAATAGAAAAAATTCCTGACTTTGGGGGAAAATCCGTAAAAATTTTAACTTTTAATTTTTGGAAAAATCCTTAAAATTTGTAGACTTTTCGACTCTGGTTTGTTTTCTTTGTGGAACTTTTAATTAACTGTCTTAATTTTATTAATTTTATTAAATTTAATTAATTAACAATCTTAATTTTATCTATTTAATTTTATTTTATTCTTTTTTTACAAGCATGCTTTTTATTTCCATTGGCGGTAGTTTGGTTTTAAAATTAGCGTAAGTGTAACGGATGGGCAAAAAGATCTTTTGCAATCTGTCATATTTCGTCCGTAATTCGGGGCCTACCCGTTTTAGCCCTTCTTTCCTTATAGCCCTGGAAAGTGGGTGTTTCAAACTAGGTATTAGAAATTTGGAGTGTATGCATATTATAAAGACTGAGGAGTCCATAACCATATTCGCTAATAGAATAAGACCGAGCTTTCACTGTAGTTTTAATCAATGTTAAGCGATACAATATTGAATTTTGTTCCATGCAGCAGGTGGGTATAATATATGTGCTGATTGCCCGACAACAAGGTTTTGTTAAGATATGTATTTATCGCTATGGACGGTAGTATTGAGGAACTATGCAATATTGAATTTTGTCACAGTTTTAATATTTCCTACTGCAAAATTTGTTTATATAAGTGTATATACTTTTTCCAGCTCAAATGATCAAATACTCCACTTAATTAAGACTGGAGCACATGACGAGATTGGAGCGGAGCGTTTGAGAGGACTGTTAAAAATATTGCCGACGAACGACGAAGTGGAGGCTCTGAAATCTTTCGACGGGGATCACAATAGACTAGGAAGCGCGGAAAAATTCCTTCTTCAGCTAATAGCTGTCCCGAGGTAAGTTGACGTAAAGATAAAGGATAAGGAGCAGAAAAGACGTAATTCAGAATTAGGCAAAATAACGAAAATTGAATATTCAAAGAAAACAGCCCGCGTTAAAAAAAAACAAAAAACACGAAAATTTGCCATAACTAAAGAACTTAAAAGTGATTGCCTGCTACTGAAAGAACCTTAAAATGATTTGTAGTCCCTTGAAATCAATTCTGATTAAAGTATATAAAAGCAATTAAACATCTATAAATAAATACTAACGAGTTTAAAGAAACTAAAAAATCTAGAGAAATTAAAAAATATTTAGAAATTATTTAGTTTAATTCTGGTTAAAGTACATAAACTATTTCTAGTATGGTAAGAAATTAACGATGAATGTGACCTTCAATAGAACTTAAAAATGATTTCAGGAAATCAGGTAACGGAATCATCAAATATGACATCATACCCTAGAGAAGCAACTTTTCAGGAGATACGTGTGCTGCACTATCATTGGCAGCGCAATAGCGCTGCCTAAGTAAAGAACGATGTTGGCACAATGTATTATTTTTTTTTTCTCCATACCAGGGCACTTCGTATCGAAGGAGTTGTCGTAAAAACTTCGAAAAGGGCTCATTCGATTGGAAATTGGAGTGGCTAGTGCCCTTTTTAATAGTCAAAAGTGATAGGAGGGTAACTAGACCCCCACCCCCCGAATTCCCCCAAACACATCCCGTCAAAATTTTGAGATAGCCATTTGTTCAGCGTAGTTGATTTCCAGATAGAATATATATTTTTGTGGAAGACACTCCCACATAACCCTCGGGGCAAGGGTTTTAAGTTATGCCCTGAGGGCATATAAGAAAAATGTTGGCACAATGTATTATTTATTATTTTTTTCCTTTAGAGCAGGGCACTTCGTATCGAAGAAGTTGATTGGAAATCCAAAGGGCTAGTGTCCTTTTTAATAGTCGAAATTGGTTGGAGGGCAACTAGCCTCCCCCCCCCCCCGCCCACATTCCCCCAAACAAATCCAATCTAAATTCTGAGATAGCCATTTTGTTCGGCGTAGTTGATTTGCAGATAGAAAATATGTTTTTGAGGAGGAGACTCCCCCATAACCCTCGGGGCAAGGGTTGTAAGTTATGCCCTTGGGGCTTATATGTTATTTATATAAAGCTTTGTATTTGAAACTTCAAAAAGGACTCATTTAATTCGATATTGAATTGGCTAGTTCCTTTTTCAGTATTATAAAACAGCTGGAGGGAAACTAACACCCCTTGCGTGCCGACCATTTCCCCAAACACATCCAATAAAAATTTTGAGATAGCCATGTTATTCAACGTAGTAGAGAGTTTTGGAAATTATGTCTTTTAGGATGATAATCCCATCAGAGCCCTCAGTGCAAGGATTGTAAGTTATGCCCTGGAGGCATATAAGGTTTATATAAAAGTTGTTGTATAAATCATAGGCAGCGCGATTGTGCTGTCTATGTAAAGAACGATGTTGGCAGAATGTATTATTTTTTTTTTCCATACCAGGGCATTTCGTATCGAAGGAGTTGTCGTAGAAACTTCGAAAAGGGCTCATTCGATTGAAAATTGAAAGGGCTGATGCCCTTTTTAATAGTCGAAAGTGATTGTAGGGTAACTAATCCTCCCACTCCCACTCTCCCACGCCCACCCTCCTATTTGCCCATTATGTTTAAAAACTAGATGTTGCCTTAAGATTAAATCAAAATGCATTGTGTAAATGCTAATTCTCAATAAGGCATCTCAGCAGTATCCCAAGAACGACTGAGGGTATTATGTTCAAACTTTCGGGGCTACTCTCTTCTTCTACAGACGGGGCTACTCTCTTATGTTCAACTCTTTCGGGGCTACAAACTTCTCTTAAAATTTAACCAAATCAAAGTAGCGTAAATGTATCCAAGCTATCAAAGAAAGTAAACAGATTTTTTTGCGAATGGTATCAAGTTTTCCATTCAGGTTAACTAGAGGAAGTATGAAACTAAATTAAACACTACGATTTGTGTCCAAGTTTTTAAAAGAGTGAATGTTGTTAGAAATTGCTGAAAATCTTTCTCCTGCATATAAATAGCAGGCCAAACTATAAAGTATTTAAAAGACGAAAAGGTCTGAATAGTTATTTTCTTTTCTCATGAAGAAACAATGCAAGAACAAAATGAACAGAAATTAATTAAAAAAAAACTTTTTCTTCGAAATAAGTTTTTCAAAGAGAATACAAGAAGTCCGTTAAACCAAAAATTAGCAAAAATGAAATAAAGAAGTCTAAAAGCGTGAAACTAACCTATATCAGCATCGATAAGTAAATGGAACCAAAAACGAACAGAAATTACAATAAATAACCGAGTCAAACTCAAAACGAGCAGAAATTACCCTAAGTTGGGCGCGAAACCCCTATGGCTCCCCAAGGCCAGAACAAAATTCGCACTTTACTGAAAAATACAAATGAATGTGCGTTGTCAGTTTAATATACATATACTGATATTTAGTAATCAAAATGTTAATATTATTTGATTTATTAAAGTTATAAAAGTATAAGCCACCATACTAAAGTGTGTTATAACACGTTAGTCATCACCGAGCTACTCAGTTCTTCCACTTTTCAATTTGAATTTTCCCTATTTTCATATCAATTTTTGCTAAAATTCCTCGTCTCTAGGTCGGATTTCTCCCTATTTTTCTGCCTAGAAAAAAGGAATATTCTGCATTAGATGTCACAATGCTTTCAATCTCACTTGAATTAATGACAGTTCAATTTTGAATTACCACCATTTAAATAAAAAAAAAAGTTTTTTTTAACTGAAAGTAAGGAGCGACATTAAAACTTAAAACGAACAGAAATTATTCCGTATATGAAAGGGGTTGTCCCCTCCTCAGCGCCTCGCTCTTTACGCTAAAGTTTTTTATTGTTTTAAAAAATAAAGTTGTGAGACAGAGTCAAACTAGTGTAAAGAGCGAGGCGTTGAGGCGGGGACACCCCCTTCCATAGACGTAATAGCTTCTTTCCGTTTTAAGTTTTAACGTCGCTCATTACTTTCAGTTAAAGATAACTTTTTTTTATTTAGTTTTTAAATGTTTTTGAATTAAGCCAGCTTTGAACTTGCCTCACCGTTAATGAATAACCAAAACGAAATTTGCATATTAATTTGACTTTTTTTGGTTAAATGGCTTCCTATAAAGTTGTACAATTTTATTTGCGAACGTTTTCAATTGAAATAAATACATGTAATTTGGAGGTTATCTTAGTTAACAATGTTATATATTCAAAAATTTTTAGTAGGTAAATTAAGGGGTTTACCCCCTAATTAATGCCTCACTCTTTACGCTAAACTTAGAATTTTGCTCCAATTCCTTATGATAGACCTCTTAATCACAAAGGCCGTTAATTAGAATAAATAGCTCTTATGAAATTACTAAAAAATAAAATTAGCGTAAAGATCGTGTTAGACTAGGGGGCAAACCCAATCATATACGTAATAATTTCTGTTCGTTTTAAGTTTTGAAGTGCTCCTTACTTTCAGTTGAAAAATTTATTTTTTTTACCTAATTCCTGATCGTTTTTTTTTTAAATAATGCTGAGAAATCCGGTGCCCCCTTCATGGCAATGTTCCTTCTCCCATGAAAACTTCCTCCATTGGAAGATCCTTCCAAGTAACATCCGTTCCCCTCCCCCCCCTCACTACCAGAAAAATCCCCTCTGAAAATGTCTGTATGCTTCCCAATAACCAATACTATCGGTCATAGCTTGCAGCCCTTCCCCTGGGGACTGTTGGGGGATTAATCATCCTCAAAGACATAGTTATTATATTTTCGACCATTTTGAATAGAAGGGCTATCTCAAAATTTTGATCGGGTGACTTTGGGAAAAATGAGCATGGGAGGGGGCCTAGTTGCCCTCCATTTTGTTTGTTACTTAAAAAGGGCACTATAACTTTTAATTTCCGTTCAAATGAGCGCTCCTGCGATATTCTAGGACCACTGGGTCGATACGATCACCCCACGGGAAAAGGAAAAAACAAAAACAAAAAAAAACAAATAAACACGCTTCCGTGATCTTTCTTCTGGCAAAAAATAAAAAATTCCACATTTTTGCAGATAGGAGCTTGAAACCTCTACAGTAGGGTTCTCTGATACACTGAATCTGATGGTGTATTTTAAGGTTCTATGGCTTTTTTAAGGTTCTAAGACTTTTAGAGGGTGTTTCCCCCTTTTTTCGAAAATAAGATAAATTTTCTCCGGCGCGTAACTATTGATGAGTAAGACTAAACTTGATGAAACCTATATATTTGAAATCAGCATAAAAATCTGATTATTTTGATGTATCTATTGGTATCAAAATTCCTATTTTTTAGAGTTTCGGTTACAATTGAGCCACGAACTGTTAGTTATCACGAACTGTTTGATTTAACTTATGAGAGTTTAATTTAGACTTCCACCAGTCGACACAAGAGACATTGCCTTAGCCCTTATTAGCTCTTTAAACCTAGATAATGTTACTGAAAGTGAATACGACAACAGCAAAAATGTGACTTCTGATATATACCTAGCAGTTGATAATAGATACAAGCTAAATAGCACATCAGGGACTGTGACTTCTTACTCATTGTTTGGGGAGTGAATCGAACAAAAAAATAAATAAAGAGATACTGACTTGCTTGACTGCAGTATGTCTAATGAGGGGCTTATATATGCTAACGGAAGATTCCTGTATATGTATATCGAAAACGCATATATTGTCTGTTACGGTGTATGTAAAAATGCAAAACATAAGGAAGCAAAACCAAAACAAATGTCACTGTTTTTTATGTCACTTAGGGATTAATAGCGAAAGGCAGGCGTTTCTGAGTTCAATTACCACAGAAGGAGCCCCCCCCCTTCCTGAAATAAAACTCCGGTTAAGTACTGCTCGGAGTGATATTGACCCATGCTGGTCCAGCAGAGTATATAAAGAATACTTTGGAGTTTGAACTCCTCCCTTCCACTGAAATACGAAGAATTTAGGAATGTGTGCAATTAATCCCTATGCATTCCCAAGGCCAGAACATAATTTGCACTTTACTGAAAAAAATCCAAACACATCCAATCAAAATTTTGAGATAGCCATTTTGTTTAGCGTAGGCTAGTTGATTTCCAGATATAAAATCAGTTTTTGAGAAGGACACTCCCCCACAACTCTCAGGGCAAGGGTTTTAAGTTATGCCCTGGGCGCATATAAGGTTTATATAGAAGGCGTTACCGTAAAAACTTCAAAAAAGGCTAATTCGATTGGAAATTCAAAGGCTAGTGCCCTTTTTAATAGTCGAAAGTGATTAGTAATATTTTTTGTTGTTGTTGTTGTTTAGACCAGGGCACTTCGTATCGAAGGAGTTGTCGTAGGAACTTCGAAAGGGGCTCATTCGGTCGAAAATAGAAAGAGTTGATGCCATTTTTAATAGTCGAAATTGATTGGAGGGCAACTAATCCCACTTCGTGCTAAGTAATTTGCAACCTACAGAGAATAGGCTAATGCCCCTATATTTACCACATGCTTTACTATGCTTTACTCCTTATGCTTTACTATGAATAACCAGACCGTTATCACCAATATTCAATGGGTCTTAATTTACGCCTTAAATTACGGGGGAGTGTAATTCTCCTAAATCGGGTTTTCGGCTGCGACGACTCTGATAGGGTCGTTTCTATTTCGGTCTGACACCATCTTCGAGGGGTTTCAGGCTATCTTTCGACATTTCCATGAATTTGCTTTTGCTATAAAGTTTTAACAATTATATGTTTTTTATTTATTTTCATACTTAATATTAAATTACTATAAATTAAATTGCTATAATTAATATAAAATATTTCATACTTAATATTTAAATGCTAGAAAAGATAATTAAGGTACAATTGTGCAATAACCAGACATAACACTAATAGAGAGGATATATATATATATATATATATATATATATATATATATATATATATATATATATATATATATATATATATATATATATATATACATATATATATATATATATATATATATATACATATATATACATATATATATATATATATATATACGTATATATATATATATATATATATATATATATATATATATATATATATATATATATATATATATATATATATATATATATATATATATATATATATATATATATATATATATATATATATATATATATATATATATATATATATATATATATACATATATATATATATATATATATATATATATATATATGATATATATATATATATATATATATATATATATATATATATATATATATATATATATATATATATATATATATATATATATATATATATATATATATATATATATATATATATATGAGATAGATAGATATTGCAAAAAATTCCACAGGGCCCTGGTAAATGTATATTTTCCTATTCTAGCTATCGTCTTCGTATTGATGCAATGCTATTGAAAGAAGAATTCTCCGCTAATGTCACCTACTTAGAACCAGCTATCAACGCAATGATTGTTGCAGGCGAAGGTAATATTTATGCTATGTTTAGTGTATCTTGTATTACACATTTTTGTTTAACTTCATCTGTTGAGGTGAGGGATCAGATCTCCGAGAGGACAAATACTTTTTTATATCATGATGGCTATTGGCTATTTAAAGGAGAGAAAAGTGCTGGATTTTGGCATAAAAAACTGACTGACCGTGCTGGTGTAGAATGTCTTTTCGAATTCTGTCGGAATAACGACGCTTCTCGACTACAAAGGGCCTTGCGTCGGTCTACAAAGGTCCTTGCGAATGTTTGCATGATTTGATTGTAAATTTTTTTGATCCATTACTAGATTTACTAAAGAGTAAAATAAAGTATTTAAAAAGACTGGTTTAAAAAAAAGTGGTTTTATCTCCAAATGCCCTAAAAAGTGACAAGTAATTTTTCCCCCTACTACCTAGAAAAACAAAAAGTTTTAAATACTATAGTGAAAGTGTTGGGCGGTCATGCGATCATGATATTAAAAAGTAATAAAATGTGTCACGACTTGTATGATTTTTTTTTATTGAGCGAGCGATTAACATTACTAGAAACTTGATGAATATTAAGGCTTGGCCCACAAGCTGTCCACAAGCCTTTAAAGGCTAGTGATAGTTCATGTTTGAAATATATCTTATCTTACCATCACTAGGGGGCATTTTAGTCATAAATTTCTCACCTTTTTTTATCATAGTCATTATTTTTGCTAGAAAAAATCTTCGAGAACGAACGCTAAAACAAAGAGGGGATGAAATCGGATCTATATAAAAAGAAAATTATTACATACCCTTCTAATAAGGACTACTCGTATACCCTGCGTAAACTGTGTATCCTTTAGCCGTGGGGACAACGAGCCGCAAGTCGTGACGAATTCTGCAGTTTACCGTGAGGTCCAGTGAATTATGACAAATCGTCACTCACTGGCGTGTAATATGCCGCTGTGCCGTTGATAACTGTGGGGTGCGTTGTGTAATTCCTAGATATCTGTTCGACATCTTTTGTAATCTTATGATATACTCTTTTGAAGTTTGTATCTTTATTATAATTTCTTATTTTTTTAACCAGGGTATTAAAAGCTTGTGAGAGAGTCAATTCGTTACTGAACACTCAGTCTTAGAAACTAAAGCAAATAAAACTGTATAATTTTATACAATTAATATAATTTTTATTAATATAATTAATACAATTATATAATTTACTATAGTGTATGCCTATATATATATATATATATATATATATATATACATATATATATATATATATATATATATATATATATATATATATATATATATATATATATATATATATATATATATATATATATATATATATATATATATATATATATATATATATATATATATATATATATACATACACACACACACACACACACACACACACACACACACACACACACACACACACACACACATATATATATATATAATGGTATTCTGCATATATACTTTAGTATTTTATATCGAACAAACAAACGTTCAAATGGGGATAAGTCCATATATTAAACAGTGAAAATAGATACAAAAGTCTAGATATTTCGACCACATGTACAGCGATCATCATCAGCAGAAATACTAAAGCATTAAAATTAAAACAAACATATTTATACAGAACCAAATAATAACTTCCGGTCCACAAATAGTTTATCCTTCATTCACTAGATTTGTCTGAGAGAGTTCATTAACTGGGTTCATCTGATGTCTTGGGTTGTAAATTTTCTTCTTTAATATTGGCTAAATGTAAGTTAAATTTCTAATCATGGTGGCAAAATCTTCTTCGTCTTCTAATTGCAAAAGAAATGATGGTGAATTTAGAGTTATATTAACTCTTGAGAGAGTAGTTAATGAACTCTCTGAGACAGATCTAGTGAATGAACTGCAAACTGTTTCTGGACCGGAAGTTATTATTTTGTTTTGTATAAGTTTTGCTTATAAACGTTTCTTCTTCTTCAACCTACGTTATTTTGCGCCAAATTGCGTTAATAGCTTGCTGTTTTCATTAATTGTAGAGCTAAAAGAAGATCAGCGATTAAGAGAGCTACTTTACATGGTCGTATTAGCCGGAAATTTTCTCAACTCTGGTGGCTATGCTGGCAACGCTGCTGGTGTTAAGCTGGCGTCCCTTCAAAAGTTGACTGATATTAGAGCAAATAAGCCTGGCATGAATTTAATCCACTACGTGGCGCTGCAAGCAGAGAAGAAGGATAAGTCGCTGCTGGAGGTAGCTGATAATTTATCTGCGTTAGAGGAAGCGACAAAAGCTACAACTGATCAGCTGAAGAATGATGTAGCTGCCCTTGATCTGAAAGTAACAAGGATAACGAAGCAGCTTGAAAGTCAGCCAACTGGATCTGATATTAAAGAGCAGATGGATGAATTCTTAAAGGTAATTTTGTTTTAATATAGTTATTAACCCTGACGCATAACCTGACGAGGATAGGGTGGGTATAAAAGGTTGCCGTTGGAGCTGTTCAAGTGCTGTGAGATGGTTTTAGGTCTCCGCTCTGTGATAAGTTCCTTTTTCCGTCCCTTTCCCTGACAGGGAAATCCTGCTTGCGTGGCATTAGGGTCACCTTTCGTGAGTTTTCCTAATCAAAGCTGTGACTGCTAACCAGTGGCATAATTTCATAAAAATCCTGGGGGTGGGGGGGGGGGGGCAAAGCTGGAGCCTATTTTCCAAAATGAAGTGAAAATGATAGCAAAAACTAAAAAATAATCTATTTGGTACCCTAAAGGTACTTAGTACTATAAAATTACTATAAAGATAAATATAAACTTAAAGAAAAAAAAAACAGATCTGATTCTGTTGATGCTTGAATTACGCAGATTTATCTTAGTTTTGACAAGATTTTGGAAGAAACTAAATTTCAGCTGGGTGGGGGACAAACTGAGTTCGGGGAAGAGCAGTTGCGGGCCCCCCCCCCCGACCCACAGGAAATTACGCCCCTGGTGCTAACAGCTCTGCAGGGTGACCTTGAGGAGTGGCACCTGTCGAGGATATTATAGTCCAGTAAACGATGTAGCATTTGCAGTGGATTCTGATGAATGAATAATTTTGACCGTATCTCAAATAGTAAGCTGTACGTAAAAAGTGGTTCAATCCCGCTTTCTATGGCTATCCTGGGGGGGGGAGGGCAAAGTTGGAGCCTATTTTTCAAAACGAAGTGAAAATGATAGGAAAAACTAAAAAATAATCTATTGGGTACCATAAAGGTACTTAGTACTATAAAAGTACTATAAAGATAAATATAAACTAAAAAGAAAAAAACAGATCTGATTCTGTTGATGCTTGAATTCTGCAGATTTATCTTAGTTTTGTCAAGATTTTAGAAGAAACTAAATTTCAGCTGGGGGGGGGGAACTGAGGTTGGGGAAGAGCAGTTGACCCCCCCCCCCCGACCCATAGCAAATTAAGCCCCTGGTGCTAACAGCTCTGCAGGGTGACCTTGAGGAGTGGCGCCTGTCGAGGATATTATAGTCCAGTAAACGATGTAGCATTTGCAGTGGATTCCGATGAATGAATAAATTTGACCGTATCTCAAACAGTAAGCTGTACGTAAAAGGTGGTTCAATCCCGCTTTCTAGGGCTATAATGACATAAAGGTTGAGATCGTTAAGGAACGTTCTGCGGATGAAGTATGGCAGATTGCCAAAGATTGTCTTTCTCGGCCAACCGTCTAGGGCCAAACGAAAAGCAGATCGTCCCTGAATAGGGTGGGAGGATGTCGTAAGGAAAGATTTAAGGGAAATGGAAATCGTGGGAGCGTGTAAAGAGAGGGGCTTTGAATAGTTTGAGATGGAGCAGGAGCGTGCGTATCTGTGTTGGCCTAAGGCGGCCTAAGGTGTTGCAGTGAATTGTTAGTAATAATAGTAAGTATTAATTAGAGTTTTAGCTATTAATTTACATAATTGAGAAAACGAGCATAAAGACATAAGATTTTTTTTAAATTTAGAGATAAATATATAAGATATAACTTTATATACTACTACTGCTAACAACTCACCGCAGCACCAAGCCACCTGAGGCAAGCACAGCTACGCACGCTCCTCCTTCATCCCAATCTATTCAAAGCCTCTCTCCTTACAACCTCCCAGGAAGTTCCCATTCCTTCAAATCTTTCTTTATGACATCCTCCCACCCCAGACGAGGACGACCTGCTTTTCGTTTAGCCCTAGACGGTTGACCGAAAAGGACTTCGGCAGTCTGTCACCCTTCAACCGCAGAACGTGCCATGGCCATCTCAACCTTTCTTTCATTATAGCCCTAGAAAGCGGGATTGAACCACATTTTTCATACAGCCTACTGTTTGAAATGCGGTCAGTCAGCCGGGTACCCAGAACAACCCGCAGGCAATTTCTCTGGAAAACATCTAGCAAATCTTCATCCGCTTTTCGGAGCGCCCATGCTTCAGAGCCATATTTGACCACTGTCATCAGTGATGAGTGATGACTCATCACTGTAGCTCCCAATAGTCTAACCATGATTTTGCAGACGATTTTTTTTTAGTATTATATACAATATTCTATTATAAAAAAGTATAGAAAACGTTTTTTTTCTGAAATTGGCATACTGTCACATTCCATTGTGAAAAACGATCAAGATAGGTCGTGTCTAAGGAAAAACTCGCTTAAAGCCTTAATTTTTCTATTATAGTTATAAATCAGAGCTTCCAATTCAATTGACTCTATAAGGGTATAAGACATAAAAAATTATTTTTACATTTGAATAAAAGCATATAAAATATGACTTCGATTTCTCTTCAGAAATCGAATTCCTTTGGTTTTCTGGACTTGTCGGTCACCATTAGTTGGCTAAGTTTTTTGAAAGCTGAAGCTAATTGTTTTTTTCAGATGTAAGGAACAATATTTTTGACTTGAAAAAAACATGTCACAAAAATAGGCCAATGGAATAATAGCATACTTTTTGGGACGGAAGTGTATAACATTTTTTTTTTTTTTTTTTTTAATCAATATTAAAGTAGTAAAATTGAATAAAATTAATTCTTAATTTATTGTGTTTAGTTATTTTAATTAATTAAATTCAATTATTAAATAAAAACTAATATTAAATTAGGGTAGTAAACGTTCGACGATTTCAAGGATTTAAAAAAAATATATATATATATTTTGTAATATCAGTTTTTTTTTCTAGTTGGCTGAGACACAAGTCAATGAGCTTAAGGAAGATTTAAAAATGCTCGATCAAATCCGGAGTGAACTTGCTGAATTTTTTTGTGAAGAGAAAGAAACATTCAAATTAGAAGAATGCTTCAAAGTTTTTTTCAATTTTTTATCTAAATTAAAACATGCAGTAGTCGACAATCAGAAGCGATTACAGCAAGAAGCTATAGCTCAAGCAAGGCGGAAGCAAAGAGAGGAGTTGCTGGCTCGTCGGAGGCAGAGTCATGGCTTTTCTGGCTCTGTAAGTGGCTCAGAATCTGATGCCATGGATGTAGATGATTTTGGAAATCGATCCCTTCGACTCAAGCGGACTGTACTTGATTTAAATGGTACACTTTCTGATCGAGAACCGAGCTTTTTAAATGTTTTGGAGTCACCAAGACTTAAAAGGAGACAAGGATCGTTCTCTGGGCCTAATCAAGACACCTCTGAAGATAAAATGCAGGTAAAACACAAAATAAATAAAAAAATATACCAGTCAGAATTAAAGTCCTCCATTGAACAGTATTGACAGCTTTTATTTGTCTCAAGGTACCAAGGGCACTAAAAATAAAATCCGATTCTTAAAATTGACTAACTGGACCAATTATATACGTCTTAAGACATTAGGAAAAACCAGGAATTCATTTTTATTGAAAAAATATTCAATTTCTATTTTTTATATTCGCTGACTAGGCCGTATCCCAGGGAGGGGGGTTAGGGGGTTTGAAACCCCCCTCCACCGAACTTTTTGTCTGACTCGTAAAAACTTAGCAAAATAAATATAAACGAATTTTTTAAGAGTTTTTAAAAGTTTTGTAAGCCCCCCCCCCCAAAAAAAAAAATCCTAAATAAGACCCTGCTCGCTGATGCTAAGTTACAAATAAAGAACATATGTGAAAAATCAGCAGAAAATGAGCAAAAAAAATTATATCATCATGAATATCTAGAAAGTGTGTCTTTCCTGATTGCTGTAGCAGAAAGAAAACATAACCATTAATCGAAAGTAAAGTGGGAGAAAATCCGGTGGTTTGATGAATAACATTATGTCAAAGCTAACCCTAACATCTTGTTAACAAATAGGAATTGGAAAGAAGTGTATATAATCACGGAATAGCTAAAAATCTAAGCTATGCATTAATTTGTTTATTATTTAAATTATTCAACGCTTTAAATTATTAGTTGTTGACTTAGCTACAACATCTTTTTAGAAAGACCGATTATCCTTTCGTGTTATATTTACTCCTTCCAAATATTTATTCCAAAAGTATTACTTTTATTACTTAACTTGTATTACATAAAGCAAAAATAAATTCTGTTTCGTTAAATTCTCAGTAAAGATGTTAAATTCTCAATAAATGCTCTGACTTTGAGTAGCCATAATTACCTTTCAAACCCGGGTCAAAACCGGTTTCAGCCTTTCAAAACCGGTTGTTAAATGCACAGTACATTAAATAGTTTACTATTGGTATGGAAGACGGATTTTTTATTACTATTTATACTGATTTTTCAGTTATGAGGGGCTTTGGATTCGTTCAATCAGCTTGTCACCGTTCCTTTTTTCACAATTTGCTAGGCATGTTTAAGAATCTTTACCATTTTTTTTCTTCTTGAATGTCTTGAAATCCTTGAAATTTCCTTTTAAAGGAGCGATTAAAGCGAATTATAAGCTAAAACGTAGTTTAGAAATAGAATTAGTTAAGTTTATTAAAAAGACGGATTTTTGTTTAAAATTTTTACTTCTTTTTCAGTTATGAGGGGCTTTGGATTTGTTCAATCAGCTTGTCACCGTTCCTTTTTTCACAATTTGCTAGGCATGTTTAAGAATCGTTACCATGTTTTTTTCTTGAATGTCTTGAAATCCTTGAAATTTTCTTTTCAAGGAGTGATTAAAGCGCGAGTTATAAGCTAAAACACAGTTTAGACATAGAAGTAGTTAATTTTAATAAAAAGACGGATTTTTGCTTAAAATTTTTACTGCTTTTTCAGTTATGAGGGGCTTTGGATTCGTTAAATCAGCTTCTCACCGTTCCTTTTTTCACAATTTGCTAGGCATGTTTAAGAATCGTTACCATGTTTTTTTTCTTGAATGTCTTGAAATCCTTGAAATTTTCTTTTAAAGGAGTGATTAAAGCGCGAGTTATAAGCTAAAACACAGTTTAGACATAGAAGTAGTTAATTTTATTAAAAAGACGGATTTTTGTTTAAAATTTTTACTGCTTTTTCAGTTATGAGGGGCTTTGGATTCGTTCAATCAGCTTCTCACCGTTCCTTTTTTCACAATTTGCTAGGCATGTTTAAGAATCGTTACCATGTTTTTTTTTTATTGAATTTCTTGATATCATTGAAATTTTCTTTTCAAGGAGTGATTAAAGCGCGAGTTATAAGCTAAAACACAGTTTAGACATAGAAGTAGTTAATTTTATTAAAAAGACGGATTTTTGCTTAAAATTTTTACTGCTTTTTCAGTTATGAGGGGCTTTGGGTTCGTTCAATCAGCTTCTCACCGTTCCTTTTTTCACAATTTGCTAGGCATGTTTAAGAATCGTTACCATGTTTTTTTTCTTGAATGTCTTGAAATCCTTGAAATTTTCTCTTCAAGGAGTGATTAAAGCGCGAGTTATAAGCTAAAACACAGTTTAGACATAGAAGTAGTTAATTTTATTAAAAAGACGGATTTTTGTTTAAAATTTTTACTGCTTTTTCAGTTATGAGGGGCTTTGGATTCGTTCAATCAGCTTCTCACCGTTCCTATTTTCACAATTTGCTTGGCATGTTTAAGAATCGTGACCTTGTTTTTTATCTTGAATGTCTTGAAATCCTTGAAATTTTCTTTAAAGGAGTGATTAAAGCGCGAGTTATAAGCTAAAAAACAGGTTAGACATAGAAGTAGTTAATTTTATTAAAAAGACGGATTTTTGTTTAAAATTTTTACTGCTTTTTCAGTTATGACGGGCTTTGGATTCGTTCAATCAGCTTCTCACCGTTCCATTTTTCACAATTTGCTAGGCATGTTTAAGAATCGTTACCATGTTTTTTATCTTGAATGACTTGAAATCCTTGAAATTTTCTCTTCAAGGAGTGATTAAAGCGCGAGTTATAAGCTAAAACACAGTTTAGACATAGAAGTAGTTAATTTTAATAAAAATACTGATTTTCGCTTAAAATTTTTACTGCTTTTTCAGTTATGAGGGGCTTTGGATTCGTTCAATCAGCTTCTCACCGTTCCTTTTTTCACAATTTGCTAGGCATGTTTAAGAATCGTTACCATGTTTTTTTTCTTGAATGTCTTGAAATCCTTGAAATTTTCTTTCAAGGAGTGATTAAAGCGCGAGTTATAAGCTAAAACAAAGTTTAGACATAGAAGTAGTTAATTTTATTAAAAAGACGGATTTTTGCTTAAAATTTTTACTGCTTTTTCAGTTATGAGGGGCTTTTGATTCGTTCAATCAGCTTCTCACCGTTCCTTTTTTCACAATTTGCTAGGCATGTTTAAGAATCGTTACCATGTTTTTTTTCTTGAATGTCTTGAAATCCTTGAAATTTTCTTTCAAGGAGAGATTAAAGCGCGAGTTATAAGCTAAAACGCAGTTTAGACATAGAAGTAGTTAATTTTATTAAAAAGACGGATTTTTGTTTAAAATTTTTACTGCTTTTTCAGTTATGAGGGGCTTTGGATTCGTTCAATCAGCTTCTCACCGTTCCTTTTTTCACAATTTGCTAGGCATGTTTAAGAATCGTTACCATGTTTTTTTTCTTGAATGTCTTGAAATCCTTGAAATTTTCTTTTAAAGGAGTGATTAAAGCGCGAGTTATAAGCTAAAACACAGTTTAGACATAGAAGTAGTTAATTTTATTAAAAAGACGGATTTTTGTTTAAAATTTTTACTGCTTTTTCAGTTATGAGGGGCTTTGGATTCGTTCAATCAGCTTCTCACCGTTCCTTTTTTCACAATTTGCTAGGCATGTTTAAGAATCGTTACCATGTTTTTTTTCTTGAATGTCTTGAAATCCTTGAAATTTTCTTTTAAAGGAGTGATTAAAGCGCGAGTTATAAGCTAAAACACAGTTTAGACATAGAAGTAGTTAATTTTATTAAAAAGACGGATTTTTGTTTAAAATTTTTACTGCTTTTTCAGTTATGAGGGGCTTTGGATTCGTTCAATCAGCTTCTCACCTTTCCTTTTTCACAATTTGCTAGGCATGTTTAAGAATCGTTACCATGTTTTTTTTCTTGAATGTCTTGAAATCCTTGAAATTTTCTTTTCAAGGAGTGATTAAAGCGCGAGTTATAAGCTAAAACACAGTATAGACATAGAAGTAGTTAATTTTATTAAAAAGACGGATTTTTGTTTAAAATTTTTACTGCTTTTTCAGTTCTGGGGGGCTTTGGATTCGTTCAATCAGCTTCTCACCGTTCCTTTTTTCACAATTTGATAGGCATGTTTAAGAATCGTTACCATGTTTTTTATCTTGAATGTCTTGAAATCCTTGAAATTTTCTTTCAATGAGTGATTAAAGCGCGAGTTATAAGCTAAAACACAGTTTAGACATAGAAGTAGTTAATTTTATTAAAAAGACGGATTTTTGTTTAAAATTTTTACTGCTTTTTCAGTTATGAGGGGCTTTGGATTCGTTCAATCAGCTTCTCACCGTTCCTTTTTTCACAATTTGCTAGGCATGTTTAAGAATCGTTACCATGTTTTTTTTCTTGAATGTCTTGAAATCCTTTAAATTTTCTTTAAAGGAGTGATTAAAGCGCGAGTTATAAGCTAAAACGCAGTTTAGACATAGAAGTAGTTAATTTTATTAAAAGACGTATTTTTGTTTAAAATTTTTACTGCTTTTTCAGTTATGAGGGGCTTTGGATTCGTTCAATCAGCTTCTCACCGTTCCTTTTTTCACAATTTGCTAGGCATGTTTAAGAATCGTTACCATGTTTTTTTTCTTGAATGTCTTGAAATCATTGAAATTTTCTTTCAAGGAGTGATTAAAGCGCGAGTTATAAGCTAAAACGCAGTTTAGACACAGAAGTAGTTAATTTTATTAAAAAGACGGATTTTGTTTAAAATTTTTACTGCTTTTTCAGTTATGAGGGGCTTTGGATTCGTTCAATCAGCTTCTCACCGTTCCTTTTTTCACAATTTGCTAGGCATGTTTAAGAATCGTTACCATGTTTTTTTTCTTGAATGTCTTGAAATCCTTGAAATTTTCTTTGAAGGAGTGATTAAAGCGCGAGTTATAAGCTAAAACGCAGTTTAGACATAGAAGTAGTTAATTTTATTAAAAAGATGGATTTTTGTTTAAAATTTTTACTGCTTTTTCAGTTATGAGGGGCTTTGGATTCGTTCAATCAGCTTCTCACCGTTCCTTTTTTCACAATTTGCTAGGCATGTTTAAGAATCGTTACCATGTTTTTTTTTATTGAATTTCTTTAAATCCTTGAAATTTTATTTCAAGGAGTGATTAAAGCGCGAGTTATAAGCTAAAACACAGTTTAGACATAGAAGTAGTTAATTTTAATAAAAAGACGGATTTTTGCTTAAAATTTTTACTGCTTTTTCAGTTATGAGGGGCTTTGGATTCGTTCAATCAGCTTCTCACCGTTCCTTTTTTCACAATTTGCTAGGCATGTTTAAGAATCGTTACCATGTTTTTTATCTTGAATGTCTTTAAATCCTTGAAATTTTCTTTCAAGGAGTGATTAAAGCGCGAGTTATAAGCTAAAACACAGTTTAGAAATAGAAGTAGTTAATTTTAATAAAAAGTCGTATTTTTGCTTAAAATTTTTACTGCTTTTTCAGTTATGAGGGGCTTTGGATTCGTTCAATCAGCTTCTCACCGTTCCTATTTTCACAATTTGCTAGGCATGTTTAATAATCGTTACCATGTTTTTTTTATTTAATGTCTTGAAATCCTTGAAATTTTCTTTCAAGGAGTGATTAAAGCGCGAGTTATAAGCTAAAACACAGTTTAGACATAGAAGTAGTTAATTTTAATAAAAAGACGGATTTTTGCTTAAAATTTTTACTGCTTTTTCAGTTATGAGGGGCTTTGGATTCGTTCAATCAGCTTCTCACCGTTCCTTTTTTCACAATTTGCTAGGCATGTTTAAGAATCGTTACCATGTTTTTTTCTTGAATGTCTTGAAATCCTTGAAATTTTCTTTCAAGGAGTGATTAAAGCGCGAGTTATAAGCTAAAACACAGTTTAGACATAGAAGTAGTTAATTTTATTAAAAATACGGATTTTTGTTTAAAATTTTTACTGCTTTTTCAGTTATGAGGTGCTTTGGATTCGTTCAATCAGCTTCTCACCGTTCCTTTTTTCACAATTTGCTAGGCATGTTTAAGAATCGTTACCATGTTTTTTTTCTTGAATGTCTTGAAATCCTTGAAATTTTCTTTCAAGGAGTGATTAAAGCGCGAGTTATAATCTAAAACTTAGTTTAGACATAGAAGTAGTTAATTTTAATAAAAAGACGGATATTTGCTTAAAATTTTTACTGCTTTTTCAGTTATGAGGGGCTTTTGGTTCGTTCAATCAGCTTCTCACCGGTCCTTTTTTCACAATTTGCTAGGCATGTTTAAGAATCGGTACCATGTTTTTTATATTTTATGTCTTGAAATACTTGAATTTTTATTTAAAGTATTGATTATAGCGAGAGTTATAAGCTAAAACACAGTTTAGACATAGAAGTATTTAATTTTATTAAAAAGACGGATTTTTGTTTAAAATTTTTACTGCTTTTTCAGTTATGGGGGGCTTTGGATTCGTTCAATCAGCTTCTCACCGTTCCTTTTTTCACAATTTGCTAGGCATGTTTAAGAATCGGTACCATGTTTTTTATATTGAATGTCTTGAAATCCTTGAAATTTTATTTCAAGGAGTGATTAAAGCGCGAGTTATAAGCTAAAACTCAGTTTAGACATAGAAGTAGTTAATTTTATTAAAAAGACGGATTTTTGTTTAAAATTTTTACTGCTTTTTCAGTTATGAGGGTCTTTGGATTCGTTCAATCAGCTTCTCACCGTTCCTTTTTTCACAATTTGCTAGGCATGTTTAAGAATCGTTACCATGTTTTTTTTCTTGAATGTCTTGAAATCCTTGAAATTTTCTTTCAAGGAGAGATTAAAGCGCGAGTTATAAGCTAAAACACAGTTTAGACATAGAAGTAGTTAATTTTATTAAAAAGACGGATTTTTGTTTAAAATTTTTACTGCTTTTTCAGTTATGAGGGGCTTTGGATTCGTTCAATCAGCTTCTCACCGTTCCTTTTTTCACAATTTGCTAGGCATGTTTAAGAATCGTTACCATGTTTTTTTTTCTTGAATGTCTTGAAATCCTTGAAATTTTCTTTTCAAGGAGTGATTAAAGCGCGAGTTATAAGCTAAAACACAGTTTAGACATAGAAGTAGTTAATTTTATTAAAAAGACGGATTTTTGTTTAAAATTTTTACTGCTTTTTCAGTTATGAGGGGCTTTGGATTCGTTCAATCAGCTTCTCACCGTTCCTTTTTTCACAATTTGCTAGGCATGTTTAAGAATCGTTACCATGTTTTTTTTCTTGAATGTCTTGAAATCCTTGAAATTTTCTTTAAAGGAGTGATTAAAGCGCGTGTTATAAGCTAAAACACAGTTTAGACATAGAAGTAGTTAATTTTATTAAAAAGACGGATTTTTGTTTAAAATTTTTACTGCTTTTTCAGTTATGGGGGGCTTTGGATTCGTTCAATCAGCTTCTCACCGTTCCTTTTTTCACAATTTGCTAGGCATGTTTAAGAATCGTTACCATGATTTTTATCTTGAATGTCTTGAAATCCTTGAAATTTTCTTTCAAGGAGTGATTAAAGCGCGTGTTATAAGCTAAAACGCAGTTTAGACATAGAAGTAGTTAATTTTATTAAAAAGACGGATTTTGTTTAAAATTTTTACTGCTTTTTCAGTTATGAGGGTGTTTGGATTCGTTCAATCAGCTTCTCACCGTTCCTTTTTTCACAATTTGCTAGGCATGTTTAAGAATCGTTACCATGTTTTTTTTCTTGAATGTCTTGAAATCCTTGAAATTTTCTTTCAAGGAGTGATTAAAGCGCGAGTTATAAGCTAAAACGCAGTTTAGACATAGAAGTAGTTAATTTTATTAAAAAGACGGATTTTGTTTAAAATTTTTACTGCTTTTTCAGTTATGAGGGGCTTTGGATTCGTTCAATCAGCTTCTCACCGTTCCTTTTTTCACAATTTGCTAGGCATGTTTAAGAATCGTTACCATGTTTTTTTTCTTGAATGTCTTGAAATCCTTGAAATTTTCTTTCAAGGAGAGATTAAAGCGCGAGTTATAAGCTAAAACGCAGTTTAGACATAGAAGTAGTTAATTTTATTAAAAGACGGATTTTTGTTTAAAATTTTTACTGCTTTTTCAGTTATGAGGGGCTTTGGATTCGTTCAATCAGCTTCTCACCGTTCCTTTTTTCACAATGTGCTAGGCATGTTTAAGAATCGTTACCATGTTTTTTTTCTTGAATGTCTTGAAATCCTTGAAATTTTCTTTCAAGGAGTGATTAAAGCGCGAGTTATAAGCTAAAACGCAGTTTAGACATAGAAGTAGTTAATTTTATTAAAAAGACGGATTTTTGTTCAAAATTTTTACTCCTTTTTCAGTTATGAGGGGCTTTGGATTCGTTCAATCAGCTTCTCACCGTTCCTTTTTTCACAATTTGCTAGGCATGTTTAAGAATCGTTACCATGTTTTTTTTCTTGAATGTCTTGAAATCCTTGAAATTTTCTTTCAAGGAGTGATTAAAGCGCGAGTTATAAGCTAAAACGCAGTTTAGACATAGAAGTAGTTAATTTTATTAAAAGATGGATTTTGTTTAAAATTTTTACTGCTATTTCAGTTATGAGGGGCTTTGGATTCGTTCAATCAGCTTCTCACCGTTCCTTTTTTCACAATTTGCTAGGCATGTTTAAGACTCGTGACCATGTTTTTTTTCTTGAATGTCTTGAAATCCTTGAAATTTTCTTTCAAGGAGTGATTAAAGCGCGAGTTATAAGCTAAAACACAGTTTAGACATAGAAGTAGTTAATTTTAATAAAAAGACGGATTTTTGCTTAAAATTTTTACTGCTTTTTCAGTTATGAGGGGCTTTGGATTCGTTCAATCAGCTTCTCACCGTTCCTTTTTTCACAATTTGCTAGGCATGTTTAAGAATCGTTACCATGTTTTTTATCTTGAATGTATTGAAATCCTTGAAATTTTCTTTTAAAGGAGTGATTAAAGCGCGAGTTATAAGCTAAAACACAGTTTAGACATAGAAGTAGTTAATTTTATTAAAAAGACGGATTTTTGTTTAAAATTTTTACTGCTTTTTCAGTTATGTGGGGCTTTGGATTCGTTCAATCAGCTTCTCACCGTTCCTTTTTTCACAATTTGCTAGGCATTTTTAAGAATCGTTACCATGTTTTTTTTATTGAATGACTTGAAATCCTTGAAATTTTCTTTTAAAGGAGTGATTAAAGCGCGAGTTATAAGCTAAAACACAGTTTAGACATAGAAGTAGTTAATTTTATTAAAAAGACGGATTTTTGTTTAAAATTTTTACTGCTTTTTCAGTTATGAGGGGCTTTGGATTCGTTCAATCAGCTTCTCACCGTTCCTTTTTTCACAATTTGCTAGGCATGTTTAAGAATCGTTACCATGTTTTTTTTCTTGAATGTCTTGAAATCCTTGAAATTTTCTTTCAAGGAGTGATTAAAGCGCGAGTTATAAGCTAAAACGCAGTTTAGACATAGAAGTAGTTAATTTTATTAAAAGACGGATTTTTGTTTAAAATATTTACTGCTTTTTCAGTTATGTGGGTCTTTGGATTCGTTAAATCAGCTTCTCACCGTTCCTTTTTTCACAATTTGCTAGGCATGTTTAAGAATCGTTACCATGTTTTTTTTCTTGAATGTCTTGAAATCCTTGAAATTTTCTTTTCAAGGAGTGATTAAAGCGCGAGTTATAAGCTAAAACGCAGTTTAGACATAGAAGTAGTTAATTTTATTAAAAAGACGGATTTTGTTTAAAATTTTTACTTCTTTTTCAGTTATGGGGGGCTTTTGATTCGTTCAATCAGCTTCTCACCGTTCCTTTTTTCACAATTTGCTAGGCATGTTTAAGAATCGTTACCATGTTTTTTATCTTTAATGTCTTGAAATCCTTGAAATTTTCTTTCTAGGAGTGATTAAAGCGCGAGTTATAAGCTAAAACGTAGTTTAGACATAGAAGTAGTTAATTTTATTAAAAAGACGGATTTTTGTTCAAAATTTTTACTGCTTTTTCAGTTATGAGGGGCTTTGGATTCGTTCAATCAGCTTCTCACCGTTCCTTTTTTCACAATTTGCTAGGCATGTTTAAGAATCGTTACCATGTTTTTTTTTCTTGAATGTCTTGAAATCCTTGAAATTTCCTTTCAAGGAGTGATTAAAGCGCGAGTTATAAGCTAAAACACAGTTTAGACATAGAAGTAGTTAATTTTATTAAAAAGACGGATTTTGTTTAAAATTTTTACTGCTTTTTCAGTTATGAGGGGCTTTGGATTCGTTCAATCAGCTTCTCACCGTTCCTTTTTTCACAATTTGCTAGGCATGTTTAAGAATCGTTACCATGTTTTTTTCTTGAATGTCTTGAAATCCTTGAAATTTTCTTTCAAGGAGTGATTAAAGCGCGAGTTATAAGCTAAAACGCAGTTTAGACATAGAAGTAGTTAATTTTATTAAAAAGATGGATTTTTGTTTAAAATTTTTACTCCTTTTTCAGTTATGAGGGTCTTTGGATTCGTTCAATCAGCTTCTCACCGTTCCTTTTTTCACAATTTGCTTGGCATGTTTAAGAATCGTTACCATGTTTTTTTTCTTGAATGTCTTGAAATCCTTGAAATTTTCTTTCAAGGAGTGATTAAAGCGCGAGTTATAAGCTAAAACTCAGTTTAGACATAGAAGTAGTTAATTTTATTAAAAAGACGGATTTTTGTTTAAAATTTTTACTGCTTTTTCAGTTATGAGGGGCTTTGGATTCGTTCAATCAGCTTCTCACCGTTCCTTTTTTCACAATTTGCTAGGCATGTTTAAGAATCGTTACCATGTTTTTTTTCTTGAATGTCTTGAAATCCTTGAAATTTTCTTTCAAGGAGGGATTAAAGCGCGAGTTATAAGCTAAAACACAGTTTAGACATAGAAGTAGTTAATTTTATTAAAAAGACGGATTTTTGTTTAAAATTTTTACTGCTTTTTCAGTTATGAGGGGCTTTGGATTCGTTCAATCAGCTTCTCACCGTTCCTTTTTTCACAATTTGCTAGGCTTGTTTAAGAATCGATACCATGTTTTTTTTCCTTGAATGTCTTGAAATCCTTGAAATTTTCTTTTAAAGGAGTGATTAAAGCGCGAGTTATAAGCTAAAACACAGTTTAGACATAGAAGTAGTTAATTTTATTAAAAAGACGGATTTTTGTTTATAATTTTTACTGCTTTTTCAGTTATGAGGGGCTTTGGATTCGTTCAATCAGCTTCTCACCGTTCCTTTTTTCACAAGTTGCTAGGCATGTTTAAGAATCGTTACCATGTTTTTTTTCTTGAATGTCTTGAAATCCTTGAAATTTTCTTTTCAAGGAGTGATTAAAGCGCGATTTATAAGCTAAAACGCAGTTTAGACATAGAAGTAGTTAATTTTAATAAAAAGACGGATTTTTGCTTAAAATTTTTACTGCTTTTTCTGTTATGGGGGGCTTTGGATTCGTTCAATCAGCTTCTCACCGTTCCTGTTTTCACAATTTGCTAGGCATGTTTAAGAATCGTTACCATGTTTTTTTTCTTGAATGTCTTGAAATCCATGAAATTTTATTTTCAAGGAGTGATTAAAGCGCGAGTTATAAGCTAAAACGCAGTTTAGACATAGAAGTAGTTAATTTTATTAAAAAGACGGATTTTGTTTAAAATTTTTACTGCTTTTTAAGTTATGAGGGGCTTTGGATTCGTTCAATCAGCTTCTCACCGTTCCTTTTTTCACAATTTGCTAGGCATGTTTAAGAATCGTTACCATGTTTTTTTTCTTGAATGTCTTGAAATCCTTGAAATTTTCTTTCAAGGAGTGATTAAAGCGCGAGTTATAAGCTAAAACGCAGTTTAGACATAGAAGTAGTTAATTTTATTAAAAAGATGGATTTTTGTTCAAAATTTTTACTGCTTTTTCAGTTATGAGGGGCTTTGGATTCGTTCAATCAGCTTCTCACCGTTCCTTTTTTCACAATTTGCTAGGCATGTTTAAGAATCGTTACCATGTTTTTTTTCTTGAATGTCTTGAAATCCTTGAAATTTTCTTTCAAGGAGTGATTAAAGCGCGAGTTATAAGCTAAAACGCAGTTTAGACATAGAAGTAGTTAATTTTATTAAAAAGATGGATTTTTGTTTAAAATTTTTACTGCTTTTTCAGTTATGGGGGGCTTTGGATTCGTTCAATCAGCTTCTCACCGTTCCTTTTTTCACAATTTGCTAGGCATGTTTAAGAATCGTTACCATGTTTTTTTTCTTGAATGTCTTGAAATCCTTGAAATTTTCTTTCAAGGAGAGATTAAAGCGCGAGTTATAAGCTAAAACACAGTTTAGACATAGAAGTAGTTAATTTTATTAAAAAGACGGATTTTCGTTTAAAATTTTTACTGCTTTTTCAGTTATGAGGGGCTTTGGATTCGTTCAATTAGCTTCTCACCGTTCCTATTTTAACAATTTGCTAGGCATGTTTAAGAATAGTTTCCATGTTTTTTTTTCTTGAATGTATTGATATCCTTGAAATTTTATTTTGAAGGAGTGATTAAAGCGCGATTTATAAGCTAAAACACAGTTTAGAAATAGAAGTAGTTAATTTTATTAAAAAGACGGATTTTGTTTAAAATTTTTACTGCTTTTTCAGTTATGAGGGGCTTTGGATTCGTTCAATCAGCTTCTCACCGTTCCTTTTTTCACAATTTGCTAGGCATGTTTAAGAATCGTTACCATGTTTTTTTTATTGAATGTCTTGAAATCCTTGAAATTTTCTTTCAAGGAGTGATTAAAGCGCGAGTTATAAGCTAAAACACAGTTTAGACATAGAAGTAGTTAATTTTATTAAAAAGACGGATTTTTGTTTAAAATTTTTACTGCTTTTTCAGTTATGAGGGGCTTTGGATTCGTTCAATCAGCTTCTCACCGTTCCTTTTTTCACAATTTGCTAGGCATGTTTAAGAATCGTTACCATGTTTTTTTTCTTGAATGTCTTGAAATCCTTGAAATTTTCTTTCAAGGAGTGATTAAAGCGCGAGTTATAAGCTAAAACGCAGTTTAGACATAGAAGTAGTTAATTTTATTAAAAAGATGGATTTTTGTTCAAAATTTTTACTGATTTTTCAGTTATGAGGGGCTTTGGATTCGTTCAATCAGCTTCTCACCGTTCCTTTTTTCACAATTTGCTAGGCATGTTTAAGAATCGTTACCATGTTTTTTTTCTTGAATGTCTTGAAATCCTTGAAATTTTCTTTTCAAGGAGTGATTAAAGCGCGAGTTATAAGCTAAAACGCAGTTTAGACATAGAAGTAGTTAATTTTATTAAAAAGACGGATTTTGTTCAAAATTTTTACTGCTTTTTCAGTTATGAGGGGCTTTGGATTCGTTCAATCAGCTTCTCACCGTTCCTTTTTTCACAATTTGCTAGGCATGTTTAAGAATCGTTACCATGTTTTTTTTCTTGAATGTCTTGAAATCCTTGAAATTTTCTTTTAAAGGAGTGATTAAAGCGCGAGTTATAAGCTAAAACACAGTTTAGACATAGAAGTAGTTAATTTTAATAAAAAGACGGATTTTTGCTTAAAATTTTTACTGCTTTTTCAGTTATGAGGGGCTTTGGATTCGTTCAATCAGCTTCTCACCGTTCCTTTTTTCACAATTTGCTAGGCATGTTTAAGAATCGTTACCATGTTTTTTTTTTCTTGAATGTCTTGAAATCCTTGAAATTTCCTTTCAAGGAGTGATTAAAGCGCGAGTTATAAGCTAAAACACAGTTTAGACACAGAAGTAGTTAATTTTATTAAAAGATGGATTTTTGTTTAAAATTTTTACTGCTTTTTCAGTTATGAGGGTCTTTGGATTCGTTCAATCAGCTTCTCACCGTTCCTTTTTTCACAATTTGCTAGGCAGGTTTAAGAATCGTTACCATGTTATTTTTTCTTGAATGTCTTGAAATCCTTGAAATTTTCTTTTCAAGGAGTGATTAAAGCGCGAGTTATAAGCTAAAACACAGTTTAGACATAGAAGTAGTTAATTTTATTAAAAAGACGGATTTTGTTTAAAATTTTTACTGCTTTTTCAGTTATGAGGGGCTTTGGATTCGTTCAATCAGCTTCTCAGCGTTCCTTTTTTCACAATTTGCTAGGCATGTTTAAGAATCGTTACCATGTTTTTTTTCTTGAATGTCTTGAAATCCTTGAAATTTTCTTTCAAGGAGTGATTAAAGCGCGAGTTATAAGCTAAAAAGCAGTTTAGACATAGAAGTAGTTAATTTTATTAAAAAGACGGATTTTTGTTCAAAATTTTTACTGCTTTTTCAGTTATGAGGGGCTTTGGATTCGTTCAATCAGCTTCTCACCGTTCCTTTTTTCACAATTTGCTAGGCATGTTTAAGAATCGTTACCATGTTTTTTATCTTGAATGTCTTGAAATCCTTGAAATTTTCTTTCAAGGAGTGATTAAAGCGCGAGTTATAAGCTAAAACACAGTTTAGACGTAGAAGTAGTTAATTTTATTAAAAAGACGGATTTTTGTTTAAAATTTTTACTGCTTTTTCAGTTATGAGGGGCTTTGGATTCGTTCAATCAGCTTATCACCGTTACTTTTTTCACAATTTGCTAGGCATGTTTAAGAATCGTTACCATGTTTTTTTTATTGAATGTCTTGAAATCCTTGAAATTTTCTTTCAAGGAGTGATTAAAGCGCGAGTTATAAGCTAAAACACAGTTTAGACATAGAAGTAGTTAATTTTATTAAAAAGAAGGATTTTTGTTTAAAATTTTTACTGCTTTTTCAGTTATGAGGGGCTTTGGATTCGTTCAATCAGCTTCTCACCGTTCCTTTTTTCACAATTTGCTAGGCATGTTTAAGAATCGTTACCATGTTTTTTTTTCTTGAATGTCTTGAAATCCTTGAAATTTTCTTTTAAAGGAGTGATTAAAGCGCGAGTTATAAGCTAAAACGCAGTTTAGACATAGAAGTAGTTAATTTTATTAAAAAGATGGATTTTTGTTTAAAATTTTTACTGCTTTTTCAGTTATGAGGGGCTTTGGATTCGTTCAATCAGCTTCTCACCGTTCCTTTTTACACAATTTGCTAGGCATGTTTAAGAATCGTTACCATGTTTTTTTTCTTGAATGTCTTGAAATCCTTGAAATTTTCTTTTGAAGGAGCGATTAAAGCGAATTATAAGCTAAAACGTAGTTTAGAAATAGAAGTAGTTAAGTTTATTAAAAATACGGATTTTTGCTTAAAATTTTTACTTCTTTTTCAGTTATGAGGGGCTTTGGATTCGTTCAATCAGCTTCTCTCCGTTCCTTTTTTCACAATTTTCTAGGCATTTTTAAGAATAGTTACCATGTTTTTTTTTTCATGAATGTCTTGATATCCTTGAAATTTTCTTTCAAGGAGTGATTAAAGCGCGAGTTATCAGCTAAAACACAGTTTAGACATAGAAGTAGTTAATTTTAATAAAAAGACGGATTTTTGCTTAAAATTTTTACTGCTTTTTCAGTTATGAGGGGCTTTGGATTCGTTCAATCAGCTTCTCACCGTTCCTTTTTTCACAATTTGCTAGGCATGTTTAAGAATCGTTACCATGTTTTTTTTCTTGAATGTCTTGAAATCCTTGAAATTTTCTTTTCAAGGAGTGATTAAAGCGCGAGTTATAAGCTAAAACACAGTTTAGACATATAAGTAGTTAATTTTAATAAAAAGACGGATTTTTTCTTACAATTTTTAGTGCTTTTTCAGTTATGAGGGGCTTTGGATTCGTTCAATTAGCTTCTCACCGTTCCTATTTTCACAATTTGCTAGGCATGTTTAAGAATCGTTACCATGTTTTTTTTTCTTGAATGTCTTGAAATCCTTGAAATTTTCTTTTAAAGGAGTGATTAAAGCGCGATTTATAAGCTAAAACGCAGTTTAGAAAGAGAAGTAGTTAATTTTATTAAAAAGACGGATTTTGTTTAAAATTTTTACTGCTTTTTCAGTTATGGGGGGCTTTGGATTCGTTCAATCAGCTTCTCAACGTTCCTTTTTTCACAATTTGCTAGTCATGTTTAAGAATCGTTACCATGTTTTTTTTTCTTGTATGTCTTGTTATCCTTGTAATTTTCTTTTAAAGGAGTGATTAAAGCGCGATTTATAAGCTAAAACGCAGTTTAGACATATAAGTAGTTAATTTTAATAAAAATAATGATGTTTGCTTAAAATTTTTACTGCTTTTTCAGTTATGAGGGGCTTTGGATTCGTTCAATCAGCTTCTCACCGATCCTATTTTCACAATTTGCTAGGCATGTTTAAGAATCGTTACCATGTTTTTTTTTATTGAATGTATTTAAATACTTGAAATTTTCTTTCAAGGAGTGATTAAAGCGCGAGTTATAAGCTAAAACACAGTTTAGACATAGAAGTAGTTAATTTTATTAAAAAGATGGATTTTTGTTTAAAATTTTTACTGCTTTTTCAGTTATGAGGGTGTTTGGATTCGTTCAATCAGCTTCTCACCGTTCCTTTTTTCACAATTTGCTAGGCATGTTTAAGAATCGTTACCATGTTTTTTTTTCTTGAATGTCTTGAAATCCTTGAAATTTCCTTTCAAGGAGTGATTAAAGCGCGATTTATAAGCTAAAACACAGTTTAGACATAGAAGTAGTTAATTTTATTAAAAAGATGGATTTTTGCTTAAAATTTTTACTGCTTTTTCAGTTATGAGGGTCTTTGGATTCGTTCAATCAGCTTCTCACCGTTCCTATTTTCACAATTTGCTAGGCATGTTTAAGAATCGTTACCATGTTTTTTGTCTTGAATGACTTGAAATCCTTGAAATTTTCTTTTCAAGGAGTGATTAAATCGCGAGTTATAAGCTAAAACACAGTTTAGACATAGAACTAGTTAATTTTATTAAAAAGACGGATTTTTTTTTAAAATTTTTAATGCTTTTTAAGTTATGAGGGTGTTTGGATTCGTTCAATCAGCTTCTCACCGTTCCTTTTTTCACAATTTGCTAGGCATGTTTAAGAATCGTTACCATGTTTTTTATCTTGAATGTCTTGAAATCCTTGAAATTTTCTTTTCAAGGAGTGATTAAAGCGCGAGTTATAAGCTAAAACACAGTTTAGACATAGAAGTAGTTAATTTTAATAAAAAGACGGATTTTTGCTTAAAATTTTTACTGCTTTTTCAGTTATGAGGGGCTTTGGATTCGTTCAATCAGCTTCTCACCGTTCCTATTTTCACAATTTGCTAGGCATGTTTAAGAATCGTTACCATGTTTTTTTTTCTTGAATGTCTTGAAATCCTTGAAATTTTCTTTTCAAGGAGTGATTAAAGCGCGAGTTATAAGCTAAAACGCAGTTTAGACATAGAAGTAGTTAATTTTATTAAAAAGAGTGATTTTTGTTTAAAATTTTTACTGCTTTTTCAGTTATGAGGGGCTTTGGATTCGTTCAATCAGCTTCTCACCGTTCCTATTTTCACAATTTGCTAGGCATGTTTAAGAATCGTTACCATGTTTTTTTTTTCTTTAATTTCTTGAAATCCTTTAAATTTTATTGTGAATGAGCGATTAAAGCGAATTATAAGCTAAAAAGTAGTGTAGAACTAGAATTAGTTAAGTTTATTAAAAAGACGGATTTTTGTTTAAAATTTTTACTGCTTTTTCAGTTATGAGGGGCTTTGGATTCGTTCAATCAGCTTCTCACCGTTCCTATTTTCACAATTTGCTAGGCATGTTTAAGAATCGTTACCATGTTTTTTTTCTTGAATGTCTTGAAATCCTTTAAATTTTATTTTGAAGGAGCGATTAAAGCGAATTATAAGCTAAAAAGTAGTGTAGAAATAGAAGTAGTTAAGTTTATTAAAAAGACGGATTTTTGCTTAAAATTTTTACTGCTTTTTCAGTTATGAGGGGCTTTGGATTCGTTCACTCAGCTTCTCACCGTTCCTTTTTTCACAATTTGCTAGGCATTTTTAAGAATAGTTACCATGTTTTTTTTTCTTGAATGTCTTGATATCCTTGAGATTTTATTTTAAAGGAGTGATTAAAGCGAGAGTTATAAGATAAAACACAGTTTAGACATATAAGTAGTTAATTTTATTAAAAAGACGGACTTTTGATTACAATTTTTACTGCTTTTTCAGTTATGAGGGGCTTTGGATTCGTTCAATCAGCTTCTCACCGTTCCTTTTTTCACAATTTGCTAGGCATGTTTAAGAATCGTTACCATGTTTTTTTTCTTGAATGTCTTGAAATCCTTGAAATTTTCTTTTGAAGGAGCGATTAAAGCGAATTATAAGCTAAAACGTAGTTTAGAAATAGAAGTAGTTAAGTTTATTAAAAAGACGGATTTTTGTTTAAAATTTTTACTTCTTTTTCAGTTATGAGGGGCTTTGGATTTGTTCAATCAGCTTGTCACCGTTCCTTTTTTCACAATTTGCTAGGCATGTTTAAGAATCGTTATCATGTTTTTTTTTTTTCTTGAATGTCTTGAAATCCTTGAGATTTTCTTTTCAAGGAGCGATTAAAGCGCGAATTATAAGCTAAAACGTAGTTTAGACATAGAAGTAGTTAAGTTTACTAAAAAGACGGATTTTTATTTAAAGTTTTTACTGCTTTTTCAGTTATGAGGGGCCTTGGAACCGTTCAATCAGTTTGTCATAATTCCTTTTTTCAAAATTTTCTAGGCATTTTTAAGGATCGTTGCCATTTTTTTTTCTTGTAGGTCGATGAATTCTCAGCAACTGGCTCACTGCGTCGTCGTCGAAGTCGTGTTCCATCTGAAGAAGATGATTCAAATCTTCTTGAATATCTCCGTGCTTCAGGACATGGGGACGGGACTCGGGAACGTCTCTCCGTTGGTAGTCTGTCAGAGACCTATGGATCACTTGATCGTTCTTGGGCTCGTCGTCTGAGAGGTGGAAAACGCCGACCAGACCTCTTGAGTGCTGATTTAACTGGAGAGTCTGTACCTAAAGTTCAAAAAGAAGCAGAAGAAATCACAGAGAAACCTCCCGATCAGAAAGTAGAGGCTTGGCTTCTGAATAATGTCCAACAAAGGTCTAAAGCCTCTGATATTAGGAAGAGATTCTGGAAGCACAGGAAGTCCTTGGATATTGAATCTGACAAAATTCAAGGTGAACTTCTATAATTATTTTTAATTGAGGGGTGGGCGGGGAAGATAAACGCAGAGTAACTAACCGTCTATTTCACCGATCGGGGTGACAAACCCATCGACCTTAAATGAGTTGAACCTTAGTTTGGAGACTTGAATCACCACCCCATGAAACCCTCATATTACCGTCTTTACCAATTTTTATCAAGCTCCAAATATTTTTAATATCTTGTTTTCACTTAGGGTAATTAATCATTTTCGATTTCAACCGTAATCCGGGCCCGTAAATGAAAAATTGTAAACTTTTATTGTAAATTCTGAAATCGGGAAATATGCTTATTTCATTGCACGTCTGGCGCCAAGAAATTACCTTTCAGAGATTTCAATTCCTGGAACGTGCACGGACACAAAAATTAAACAGTGTCTGAAGGATAGGGAAGAGACCTGAAAGACAAAGGACAGAATTGTCACTTGCTTTTGATCACATTGTTTTACATGAACTACGAATTTCTACCATTTGATTGATTTCCACTATTAATTCTGCCACGCGGCAATACGCTAAGTAAGCAAGTTACGAAGTATACGATGCTACGTCACGTTCTGTTACAGAAGCATGTAGTATAGCCGTTACGTGACATTATGGTGCTTACGCTTAAAACCGCTATAAAAAAAGGAAAAGTTGTACCGCTAACTTTACTGATTTGCTTACTATTTTACTTATCTACTCATTTACTTATTTCCCAATGGCAAAATTGAAATAGACTTTCCAAAAAATACAATTTTTTCGATTTAAAAGTAAGTTCACTCCAACACGACTAATCTTATATGTTACATTGACTGTGAAAGATCTTTAGAATGAGACCAGTACTGCGAATCTTTTTCTGAAAGAATTTTTTTAGAATTTTTTTTTCTAAAGACCACTTGGGCGTGGGTCTTACTCAGGTAAGGTCAGATCAAAACAACAATGGGCCAGTCTCATGACACAAGACTAATTAAATTGCAGAGTAAGGGTAATCGAATAGCTCTCAGCTGTACCAATTATGGCAGCAGGCTAATTGAATAGCGTAGAAAAACTGTCCCAGAGAAAAACCTATAAAACTCAATTGCTACCTCAGATTGCCACACGTGGAGCTGCTTTGGAGGGGGTATCTCACAGGTACAACTGAACGGGAACTTTCTACCTGTAGTCTGCGCCAAACCTGATTAATGTAGAAAGCCGTCCTTCTGGGTATGCTATCTAGTAATGGTATGCCCTACTCAACTTAGGAGGTTAATTCCCCCCCCCCCCAAAAAAAAAGATACCAGTTATAAAATTCCTAACTCTGGCCTATAATAGAAAAAAAGTATAGTCTGTAAGTAAAATCAAAGAGAAAATTACTATTAACTTTAATCTCAAAAATAAAACTGAAAAATTAGAAAACCTCTTTTTCGAACCTGTGCCGATACCTCCCTCCACGTGACGGTCTGACGAATCCCATACGGCCTAAGATTATGCTTCTTCAAACAGAATTTAGCAATTTTCCATTTAATCCAGAAGACACATATCTGTCTGGGCTAACGGATAAGTCATGGTCTATATGTTATTTTCTTTAGCTAATTAGCTTACACTTAAAAGACATAAAAGATTGTCAATGGAAAAAAGGGAGCTTGGATAGAAATATAAAAGTACAAAAGGATTTTTATCTGATATGTAATTGGGCCCTGGGCCCAACAGGCAGGAATTTATTTTTAAATTGAATGAATTCAATAGAAGGGCTTTGGCAGTGTATTGGATTGATCTCTATTTGGTAATATGACGGACAGGGTTCGACCCCAGCTTCTGCAAGATTAGGAAACAGGCTTGCTACTTGGCCCTGCGCAAAAGAATCGTAAACTGAAATGTCGGCTTTCTACGTGCCATCAATTTCGTGCCATGTAATTTTCTTGTCTGCCTATTTTCACGGGGAAATTTTATGCTGATGTTCAAGGCCGTATCCAGAGGGGTGGGGGTGGGGGGCTTGAGTCCTGCCTTCCCCCTCCCCGAAAGGTTTGTCCGACTCGTAAAAATGTTGCAAAAATGAAGATGAACATATTTCAATGCGTTTTTGAAGTTTTTTTTACCCCCCCCCCTCCCCCCGAAAAAAATATTTTTGTAACCCGTGACAAAAATGAATATAAACAAATTTTGTATGTGTTTTTTTGTGAAACAAAGTTCCCCCCCCCTCCCCGAATTTTTTTTTTTGTAATACGACGGACAGGATTTGACCCCAGTTGCTGCAAGATTGGGAAACAGGCTTGCTACTTGGCCCTGTGTGAAAGATTTGTAAACTGAAATGTCGGCTCTCTACGTTCCATCAATTTTGTGCCATCTAATTTCAACACTCTATGTGCCATCAGTGGCTCTGGCGGATTGTTATCCTTCTTCAACAGTAGAGGGTGAACTTGTCAATTTGATATTTTCCATTTAATTAAGTTGATTTTTTTGCTCAAAAGCTTCAATATTTTGTGCATTTCAATAGTTTATAAATTTGTCTTTTTTAGAAGAACCAGCAAATGCGGTGCATCTAACAGCGCTTTCTCCTTTGCCAGAAGTAACAACACCAAGAACAGACCCAGTAACGTCTGGCTTAACATCTCAGAAACCACCGATTAATGGCCATTGGAAGCCTAATATCAATACTACAGATGTTTCAAGTGCAATGGAAGTTATTGAAGGTTGGTGTCTCTTGAATCAGATAAAAGAAACCTTGATAGAAATCAATATAGTTCCAATCCAGAACTTTGAAAGTAACTTAACTTTCGAAAACCTTTGCATGGGGCGCGCAGGATAATCTGAAGTAGGTTGGATTTAAAACTCAGAACAAAATAGAATCTTTGTCTTAAGGTTAAGACGGTAGTGATTCTTTTAAGCTCACCACGGCTGTATTTTACGCCACATTTTAACATGAAAATCATCTAGACTAATCTTTATTTTCTACATTGCTTATAGTGATTAAATGAAAAAAATTTCACTGAAAGTAAGGAGCAACATTAAAACTTAAAACGAACAGGTAGCATTACGTGTATGAGGGGGAGGGTTCCCCCTCTTCAGCACCTCGCTCCTGACGCTAAGGTTTTTGGTACTTATAAAAAAGCCTCTTATTGTTCTAATTAAACAACCCTTGTGTTTTAGGACTCATTCTTAAAGTATTTAGACAAAACTCAAACTTTAGTTTAAGGAGCGAGGTTTTGAGGAGGGGGCAACCCCCCTCATACACGTAATAATTTCTGTTCGTTTATAGTTTTAATGTTGTTCCTTACTTTCAGTTGAAAAAACTTGTTTTTTATATTTAATTTTAGATCGTTTTTTAAATAATGCCAGGAAATCTTGCTCCATTTCCACAGAAAACCCCCCTCCCCACGAAAATATCCTCTAGACAATTCAATCCCGGTTAAAATTTACCCTGGACAATTACCCTTAATATAGCTAGGCGTAAAATTCTGGCAAATTCCCCCTGTTTAAAATTTCCCCTGAAAGCTTCACTGCCTGTAAACTCCCCTCCTCATGGAAAATTCTCCCCGTGGAAAATTCCCTGGAACAAAATTCGCCCCCCCCCACCCGAAAATTGTATGCATACTTCCCAATAACAAATACTATGCGTAAACAATAGGCAAATTTTATAACTTAAAGACCTTTTCCAGGGGCTATGGGATGTCATGTTATCTTCAAGGCATAGTTATTGAGCCTTTCAACTATGCTGAACAAAATGGTTATCTCAAAATTTTGATCAGACGATTTTGGAAAAAAGGGGCAGGGGAGGGGGCCTAGTTGCCCTCCAATCTTTTCGATCCCCTGATAGGGTAATAGAACTTTAAATTTTCGTTCGAATGAGCCCTCTGTCGATATTCTAGGACCACTGGGTCGACACGATCACCCCTAAAAAACAAAACAAAAAAAAAACAAATAAACACGCATCCGTGATCTCTATTCTGGCAAAAAATACAAAATTCCACATTTTTGCTGGTAGGAGCTTGAAATCTCTACAGTAGAGTTCTCTGATACGTTAAATCTGATGGTGTGATTTTCATTAAATTTTTTTTTTACTTTTAGGGTGTTTCCCTTTTTTTCCGAAAATCAGGAAAATTTTATCAGGCTCGTAGCCTTTGACGGGTAACACTAAACTTAATGAAACTTATATATTTGGAATGAGCATAAGAAGCCAATTCTTTTTCTGTATCTATCGGTATCAAAAATCCGTTCTTTAGAGTTTCGGATACTATTGAGGCGCGTCGCTCCTTACTTAAAGTTCGTTACCACAAACTGTTTGACAAATCCCTGCCACTTGAGAAATGCTGGTTAACATCGATATAAGATGATATGACCTCGATAAAACAACCTTGATCAGATAATTACCTGGCTCTTATCAATTTGATTCAAATGAAAGTAAAGAACAACGTTTTAAATCAGACATTTTGTGGTAAGTTGAGTACAGTTCGTAATCCTAGTTTGGTGCCCCCTAAGAGGCTGCTTCCGAGGACAGCTTTCCCCTTAGTTACGCCGCTGGGTTGCAGGTAGGGTAGTACCCAAGAGTTGGAGTAATCATATAATCCTAAAAGGCTACTAACTGCAATTTAAATCAACAAATTTTAATGTAAGTGGCGTTGAACCATTTTATATAAAAAATTGGCTTATTATTTCTAAGAAATTATCATTTCATGGAAAAACATAACTTAATAGTTTTTTTTTTTTTTTTTTTTTTTTTTTTTTTTTTTTTTTTTTTTTTTAAGAAAAGAGAATATTTGGCGGGTCCCCATTTATCACGTTTGACTACACGAAATATTGAATTTTTTTTTTACTTAAAATTTTGGAAATTTTGTAATAGTATTCTGGATGATCCAAGTTGAGCAATTAGAATCATGTGCCCCTGTCCCTAGGCTGTAGCCATATTCATTCTTTTAAAACACTTTTTTTTCAGTTGGCTAAGTAACCTTGAAATTGGTAACCAGTCATAAGGATATACCGTGTCATAACGTGATGCAACTAAATGAAGGAGTCTTAGTCTTACCCCAGTCAAGTCTTACATATATTTCACACATAGGATTCGCCTTCGGCTTTTTCTTAGCTGGAACCTATTAAAGAATGAACCACAGGGAATGAGGCTTATGGGACTCCATACTCAGCCAGAAGGACACGAGCCAAAGATTTTACATCGAATTTGGCTAAGTATTTTCGAAACTGGTAACCAGGCATAACGTTATAACGTTTCATAACATAATACGACCAAATAGGACAGTCCCGGTCTTGGCCTAGTCCAGTCTTAAATTCAATTCCACTCACAGGAAACACCTTCGGTTTTTTCTTAGCTGGAACCTAGTAAAGAATTAGCCACACTGAATCAGGCAATGGAGTCACTCAATTTTGACATCATATCCTAGAGGAGCAACTTTTCAAAAGATACTTGTTTTATATCATCATTTTTCAAAAGATACGTGTTTTATGTCATTGCGTATATTAAGACGCAGTTTTTGTCAAAAATTGCATTTCATATTAACATTATCGTTTAAGGATCTCTGAATGATATTTTAGTGCCTCACTAGCGGTAAAAAAAAAAAAAAAAACAAGAAGAAAAAAGGAGACATCACTGCTTTGCAGGTGAAAAGTTATTTTCCTTGTTGCTCAAGATAGAGGACTATAACTCTCTTATGTTGGGTTTTGGGCAATGATGTTTTCTTTGTATCTCCTGAAAATAAAATAAAAAACCAGTCACATTTCTTTCTTGTTTTTTACTCTAAGACTCCCGGATTAATTGCCATTTAATTCTTCCCTATTTCACTATTATTTCCTTTACTTTACTACATATCTACATTACCTCTTACTAGGCATTCCATAGCTTTCTACCTTTCTAATTCCTCACAAACCTAATTTTTTATCTCCTAATACACTTTATCTACCTTTTCCCTAAAAACAATTTTTGGCAATGATGATTTTAATGGCGCAATTTTTCATTTCGATCATGCACTATTTTTGTGGAGGTTCAGGCTATTTTTAAAATTCCCCTAAATCTGTTTTTGTAACTAACTAACTTTTACCATTAAGATTAATAAGAAAAAATATAATAATTACCATTCCTGAATCAGCATCAAATGGCGATTCTTCTTCACTTGACATTTTTTTTCAACACGCGTTATAAATTTCAGTTGCAATGGGGCAGAGTTCTGTAGAGAGGTCTGTAGAGAAATTTAAGATCTCTCTAAGAGAAATTTAAGAAATTTATGTATTTCTACAGTGGGTCTAACTAACCATTTAGATGAAAATTATCAATATATTAAAACAAGCGTCCTATCGTATCGGTAGATTTCGATCTTTACTAGGCTGGGTCTGCCGCCAGAACCATGATCTTCATTCATTGACGACCCTGTGGGTTTATACACTCTGTGGGTTTGACTAATCAAGTGAAATGACATTCTTATGAATAAGTGAAATGACGTGAAAGGAAAACCAGCTGTATTTCTTTTTCCTCAATAACTAAAAAAAGAAAGTTACAATCCCAAAATTATCTACAAATTCTTTGAGCAAGTTGAGAAAACCAATTACATGAAAAACACATTGAAACTTTTTTCTTAAAGGTTAAGATTCTGTTTTGAATGTTAAGAAGCTTCACTATATCACGGAAGGTGTACTTATCATGAATAAGTTATGAATAAAGCTATGGACGAACTGATTTCAATTGTCAACAAGTTACAAGACATCTGTACAAATCATGGCGTGAAATTGTCCCTGGACCTACCACAAATAGCAGTTATTGGAGGTCAAAGTGCAGGAAAAAGTTCTGTGCTTGAAAGCTTCGTACGTCGAGATTTTTTACCCAGGGGCACTGGGATTGTCACTAGAAGACCCTTAATTTTACAACTTATTAATTCGCATGAAGAATATGCCGAGTTCGGTCACCTTCAAGGTAGGAGATTTATCGACTTTGACCAGGTCCGTCATGAAATCGAAGTAGACACCAAAAGAATTTGTGGTTCGAATAAAGGAATTTCGGATAAACCAATTCGACTAGAAATACACTCGCCGTATGTTTTAAACTTAACTTTGATTGACTTACCTGGTATGACAAAGCTACCTGTTGAAGATCAGCCACAAGACATTGAGAAACAAATAAGAGACATAGTTCTGAAATATATTTCGAAAGAAAATTGTCTTATTTTGGCTGTTTCTCCTGCCAATGCTGATTTGGCTACCTCGGACGCTTTGAAGCTTGCGCAGGAAGTAGATGCAACAGGTGCAAGAACAATAGGTGTAATTACAAAGCTTGATCTGATGGATGAAGGCACTAATGCTCGTAATATTCTGGAAAATAAACTCCATCCTTTGCAAAGAGGCTATATTGGCGTAGTAAACCGATCTCAGAAAAAAACTGACGATAAGAAGAGCATACAAGATGCTATTGAAGATGAAAAAATGTTCTTTTCGAATCATCCTGCCTATAAACATCTAGCTAAAGGAATGGGCACGGCCTATCTGCACAAAGTCTTAAATGAACAGCTGACGAGCCACATAAAACTCTGTTTGCCGGCTCTAAGAGAAACGATACAGTTACAGGCGTCAGTACTGAAGAAAGAAGTTGAACATTTCATGAGCTTTGAGACTACCGATGATAAATTAGTAGTGAAACTGTATTAAACATGGTGAATTTGCTTCAAAAGGACTTCGAAAGGATGGTAGAAGGAGGTACTACTTGTGAAGTCCAAACTAATGAACTAAGTAGCGGCGCTAAAATAAATCGTATATTTCATCAATATTTGCCTGAAGCGATAAATAGAATCAATCAACGAGGGGAATATGACGAGAGCAAACTTAAAGATGAGATTGCTTGTGTAATTAAAAACATTAACGGGGTTCGAACAAATCTTTTCATACCAGATAGAGCTTTTGAAGCGATCGTTAACCGTCAAATTCCTCGTGTCATGGAACCAGCTCAGAAATGTGTAGACGATGTTGTCCAAGAATTGAAAAGAGCTGTACTTAAATGCACTGCAAAGATGCGCCGATTCCCTTTTTGAGGGAAGCGTGCGAACGTGCTATATTAGAGCACATTAGTAAGCAGGAATCGTTGTGCAAAGACCATATACAATTCCTTAATGATTGTCAACTTGCATATCACAATACTAATCATGATGATTTTGTTGGTTTCGGAGAAGTAAAAAAGCAGATCATCCGAGAAGGATACATATTCATCTCTAATGAGGGTCTTGTAAAAGGAGGAAAGAATGAATATTTGTCCATTTTGACAACTGATGACTTCTCCTGGTATAAAGGTGACAATGGAAATGACCAGGAACCGAAATATACTATCCCCTTGGAAGGGGTCAGACTGAAAGAGTTAGAATCCGGATTAATGACGAAGAAACATACTTTCACTCTTTACCAATCGCAAGGGAAAAACATCTATAAATATTCCAAAAACGTTTTTTTAACATTTAAAGATCAAGATAGTTTTGACGCATGGAAGGCTGCTTTTTCAAGAGTTGGTGTTACTTCTGAAGACACTGAGGATGATCGAGAAGCCGTGAAGAACAAGCGCCAAATCTTAACTATTCGGAATACCATTGACTCCTATATGAAAATAGTGTCAAACACAGCAAAAGATTTAGTTCCAAAATACATTGTGCGCCTAATCATCAACAGCAGTAAAAGTTTCATTCATACTGCATTAATTGCTAAATTATACATGAATAACCTAGCAGACATAACAGTTGAAGATAAGGAAGAAGTTAAGCAAAGAGAAGAAAAGAGACGACTGTACAGAGCCTGTAGGGACGCTTTAAAAGTCATTGACGATATTTCAACGGATAAATTATTCAAAACTGTAAATAATGTTTATAAGAATGAAGCGAGCAGCCAGTTGTAGACCAAAATGCATAATAATCGCTAATCTACAGTTACTTGTCCTTAACAAATATTAGCAGGAGTTAGTAAAGAACAAACTACGTTGTCATCGCTGTTGCCTAAGAAACCCTTTAAAGTCTATTAATCTTATTTTCTTTAATATATTCCAATTAGTCTTCTTTTATATGCATCAATCTGTAGCTTCCTCCCCAGAGCATGGCCTCTTTCTTCCTCCTACTGCGTTGTTCTTGTATCTTATATATTTTACGTCACTTATGGATGTAACCTACGGTTATGACGTAATACGTCATTAGTATATGAAAATATGGTTCTTTGTCAAAAAGTGATATATTTTAAATATTGTGTTTTGTTAAGAAGAAAAGCACGTAGATGAGCTGCAGGCACGTTTGGATAATCAAAAAGGATGTACGCCCTACTCTACTCCCCTTGTAAAGAAAAAATCTCAAAACAACAAAACTTTATGCTCTGCTACCCTGTCGTACCCTAATAATTTTAAATTTACAGACAGTTTTACTTTAATACCATAAGCATTTTAGAGTATCAGGATCAAACATACCCTCCCTTTCCCAAAAAGGAGCAATTATTTAAATATCGCAGGAGGGGTGGGGGTCAGGATTTTAGAAATAACCAGGTGGGACATGGTCCAAAATCGATTGGGACCCACTGGTTTAGGCATAAACAGATTTTTTTTTTTTAATTAGATGAAAAAGAACAAAAGATATAACAAGCATTCAGTTAAAAGTAAGTAGTGCATTACCAAAGTTCTATAGTTTCTTTGTGAAAAAGGTACTTGAGTTCAATTGGTTTTATTGCTGATGCATTTTCATAAGCCAAGCATATTATTCCTTATTTCTACAGAGACAAATCACAGCCTGATTCGTTTTAAAACCTCTCTTTGTAAAATTAATCTAGTAAAAATAACAGAGAGTTCAATTCCTCAATTACATAGGAATTTTTCCTGGGGGAAGGGATATTGCTATGAAGGGGATGCCGGATTTCTCAGCATTATTAAAAAATGATCAAAAATTAAAAAAAAAACTTCAACTGAAAGTAAGGAGCAACATCAAAACTTAAAACGAACAGAAGTTATTACGTATATGAGAGGGTTCGCCCCCTAGTGAATACTAGTGAATACTGTATTTTTTGCCAGAAGAAAGTGATCTTTCTTCTGGCAAAAAATACAAAATTCTACATTTTTTCAGATATAAGCTTGAAACCTCTATAGTAGGGTTCTCTGATACGCTGAATCTGATGGTAGGATTTTCATTAAGATTTTATGACTTTGAGGGGTGTTTCCCCCTTTTTTCGATAATAAGTAAAATTTTCTCAGGCTCGTAACTTTGGATGGGTAAGACTAAACTTGATGAAACTTATATTTTTTTTTAAATCAACATAAAAATCAGATTCTTTTGATGTATCTATCTGTATCAAAAATCCTTTTTTTAGTTTCGGTTACTATTGAGCCGGGTCGCTTCTCACTTACATTTGTTACCACGAACTGTTTGATTTGTTGGTTATAACCTATCAGTACGAAGCCACAAACTATTCAATCAGTAATACTTACTTAGGTTTTACATTGATATATTTTTATATTTGGGGGGTTTTCTCTAAAGGGCCGGACACACGTAGCTTTTTTTTTACACCGATTTACCGAATCGGTGTCAAATTGCAAAGAAAACGGCAGCGATTTGAGGTTGAAAAATTTTCTAGTTTTCGGTGCTGATTTTCAAAAACGGTGCCGAATCTGATAATAATTAAAAAACTTCATAATTTAATAATGAAAGAATATAAAATTTAATTAATTTTTTTATTTAAAAAAAATAAAGGTTTAACAATAATAGAACTTAATAAAATAATAAAAGAACTATATAATAAGTTGAGGTAAAACGTGCAACTAGTGATAAACTGTAGTTGACTATTGGTGTCCATGATGTTTATTTTTGAAAATCTCGCGCAAAAGGCATTGTGTTTTCTACCGCTATCGTTTGCCCACTGAGCTGCTGAAATTGGGACCAAAAAAGCTAGGTGTGTTCGGCCCTTAAATTGAGGAAATGGAGTTAATCCCTTATTCTAACGAAGTCCTAAATCTTGCCGAAGTTAAATATTTATTAGTTGTCAAATTCCCCCCCCCCCCAAAAAAAAAAATCTAAAAAAAAATCTCTCAAAAACCTTCTCTTTATTCATCTTTTTTATTATACTGAACAATTTTTATTTTAGATGCTGCAAAAAAGTCGCCAATAAGAAAAGCCCCGAAAACGGCGGACATCGACAAGCGGAAAGCTGTGATTGCATCTTTAGGAAAACAAAGCGATTTTCAGGATTCGCTTACTGTTTATGTTCGAGGGAAATCGGTAGAAAGAGAGGAATCAGTGCAAGGTACATTGATTATTTTCACTGAATTAGCTATTCTGTTAATTATTTTATTCTTTCTAAATTATCAAATAAAAAAACTGAAAATCTCTAGCATTTAGTAAATTTGGAAAAAAATGTTAAGACTGCAGAGCTGAAAAATGGTAAGACAATTCAAGGGGACAATGGAGGTAATTGCCACCTGTTTTTTATATTTTAATGGAAAAACTCGAAATAAAAACCAAATTCCTTCTCCTAGATTGCGAAAAACGTTTTTTTTGTATCTTCGTTAAAAAAAAAAAAAAAAAAAAAATTCTTTACCTCCCACTGTATTTTCGGGAATTGGCACCCCTAATAGAAAAAATATTTCCAGATTTACGGTATAAGCTGTTTGCTCTAATCTTAGCTGTTTCCAACGGCTTATAATTCTAAATCTTTGGTCTAGTTCGGTGTTGCGAAAACAAATTGTAAAACCAAGTTAAAATTCAAAATATTTAAAATAGAAAGCATCAATTGAGGTAAAATCACAAACTTTAAAATCTCGAAAATAAAGACAAAGAATGTGTGGAAGGAGGGGAGTATTTGGGGTGTGTGTTTTACCAGATTTGTACAGCACAACCACTCCTCCCCCTCCGAAATCTTTATCTGACTCGTAAATTGGTCTTAGAAATGCAGGTAAAAAGACTGTTTCTCCTAAAGCCTAAAAAAATTCACGGACTTGTAAATTGGTCTTTAAAATCCCCCCCCCCCCAGAGTGGGGGGTATAAAAAACCCCAGCTCTGCTTCCAAACAAAACATTTTTTTCGGCCGCAGGTCCAACGGAGAAGGAAGTTGCATTGAAGAAGAGTTGTAGGGGATCGCATAACATTTTCAATGTGATTTTAAATACTCTGTCGGTTAAATAAGCTCTAACAAAACATCTACAGATGTCTATGCGCCATACATGGCTCAGGATTTTTTTTTTATCGCGATAAATAATACGTAACAGTATTAGCACGAAATATTCACATGAATGGACTCACATTTTTTCTTGTGCCGTACTAGATCAAGATACCTGGGAATGATTTATGAAATATATTTGCTACGGTGAAAGACCCGAATCTGGTGAATGTCGACATTCACCGGTGAAAGTCCAAAATAAGGATATTTATCAAATATTTCGGACATACACCAAGAGACTATGTGTTTGTTGACATTGACCATGCACTAATGGTGAATGTTGAGCAATTCTGAGATTCTAACCCATTTCTGAGATTTATAACCTAACCTACCCTTGTCACCATCAAACCTTGCATAGACTGACAAAGCTGACTGCTCAACAAACACATTGTCGCTTGGTGTATGTCCCAAATATTTGTTAAATATCCTTAATTTGGACTTTCACCGGTGAATGGCGACATTCACCAGATTTTGGTCTTTCACGTTAACATATTCACAATATGAGATATAAAGGGATATAGAAGAATTGTAACACTTTCCATTTCTTTTTGTTTATAGTAATCATGATCTGGTTTGTCTTTTGTGTAATTTTGAGTTGAATTAATTTTGATAGTCTTTAATTGATATTTGTTGTATTTTTTAAATATTTTTTTTAATATTTATTGAAAAAATACCTCAGAGTCATGGCAACACAGAAAACACTACTCAAACAACGATTCAGCACGTATACAAAATAAAAAAGAAACAAAACTTCACGTATATACAACAATATTTTAAGCACTCGCCTCCTCCCTTTCCCTGTAAAAAAGTTTTCTTTATGTTTCAGTCCCAGTTTGATATATTTTGTAATGTTTTTAATTGTCCCAAAATCACTAGAACTTGCTACTGAAACAAGCCATTCATTTCACTCTATTGATATTTGGCGATAATGTAACGTGACACTCTCGTTCAAATATATAGAATTTAGTTAAAGAAAAGGATCTTTTTTTTCCAACATTGTCTTTTTTCGTAATTTTATTCCCATCTGACTTTTATATTTTGCAAATTTCCTTTACTGTTATGATTGTTTTCTGTAATCAATCTAATTGCTTACTCTGACTTAGTTCCTCCCACGCCGGCATAAGGTGACAACGATGCCTCTCCGTGACAACCTCTAAATAGCTCGGGGTCACGGGTCTTCCAAAGATGCTCCTGTCAGTGCAGCATCCTTCTCTAGGCATCATCTAGGCGTCGCTTTCTACCATGCATACCTTCTAATAGTAGGGGAACCCTGCACCAGACGTCATGAAGAAACCTGTCATCACCCATACGAACCAAGTAACTCCATTACGGCCATTTGCTAATTAAAGCTCTCTGAACTAACAATGGTTGCTTTCCTCTTTCACGTATGGACTTATTCTTAATTCTGTCACACCAGTAGATTCTCAGGATGCACTGGAGGCAGCTATTTTCAGATCCTCGGATTCGTTTCTAATGCTGTTTTGTCACTGACACTGTATATATACGAACAGTAGCGAAAAAGTTTCTTCAAAAATGACACAGATTAAAGCGCTCGGAAAAGGATTTCCCTCTGCACGTCACAGCAATAGTTTCAGTTGCTTCTTGATATTCAGTCAGATCACAGCACAAGCCCGTTGTAATCCGCTAAACATTTGCCATTGCACTTGCGCAAAGAGGGGGAGTCACGAAGAGAGGCCTAGACTGAATTGTGTCAAAAATGTTTAATGGAGAGTATATGACTTTTTGCTACTGTTCATATGTATACTTATATTGTGATTACTACCTATATCTCACATCTGTACGCTAATGCAGAGGGGATATTCCTATTTGAGGGCGGAGTTAGCGCTCTGGAAAGTATGCACAGCACTCCAACTTCCTTAGCTTGGTAATGCCTAAGTCAGATTTTACGAGGCTTCCAAGATAATTAAATTCCGCAACCTCCTCTACCTCATCAGACCCGAAGTTCAGTGGGCGATCCAACGTTGTATTTACGTTGTTGCTGCTAGAATCTGATTTAGCTCATTATCTTATAACTGGCAAATTTAACTGATCACATAGTAGTTTAGTGGATACTTGTATGATATAGCCCCGACCACTCAAGTTGTTCATCCATTGACGAATTGTAGAATCGTTTTTTTTTTTTTGTTAGTTTATTTCAGCTTAGCGTGAGACAATACAAAGAGAAGTGACAGAATAGATGGGAAATATATAATTTTGGCTATATATTTGCACATTATAGAGGATGGGGGTAAAATATTTGGAGAGTGTGAAGTTAGAAAACAATTCTTACTTCATAATATGCAGAATTGTACCTAAACATGTGCAAATACATAGCCCAAATTTGTTTCTAAACTATTATGTATTTATCATACTAAAGTATATTTCATTAGGATTGAGCCTCAGAGAAACAGGTTCTACTTAGATGAGGAATATTAGGTTGGGGGCTATATCATACCGTTTAGTGATATTAAAACGCTTAATTTTCAAGGTGAAAGCTAGTTTTATTCAAAGGGAAATAAATTTGATTCAAGATAATTTGGTAAGTGGAATTATATAGATAAGCACCATAAAAGTACTGTTTTCTATTCCTGGTTCCCCCTTTTTTCTCAACTTTAAAAAAAATTTGGCTGTTATTGGCTTACAAGTTCTTAAATATCATTTCGGCCACGCCCATTAACAATCAAAATTTTAACTTATTGTTCACTCTGAACTTTTTTGAAATGTGTTTTTCAAAGAATTGATAATTTTTTGAGATTTTTCCAAAAATTGAACTTTTTAGAAAGAGTTTAGCAAACTTGCCCCCCCCCCCCCAAAAAAAAAATACCAAATTGACAAAATCAGCCAAAAATTGACAACATTGGTTGAAAACAAGTCGTGTTTCAAATGAAGTTTTAATTGTTAAATTTCATGATTAAATTAACGTTAATGAAGCAAAATCAAAGGACCATACAAATTAAGTCTGCACAACATACATCCCATATCTGTGTGTTGTGGGCTGCAAGATGGCCCGACCTGTTACGTGTGGGCTAGAACAACGTCTATAGCGTTCAACGACATGGTCCACAAATTCAACTGTCCGTAACCAGGGAACTTTGTATATATTTAAAAGGTGGTTCTTAGCATACGCAAAATAAAAGCGAAAATAAAAAATTATGTACGGACTAAGTGTGTTTTTTCACCCTTAGTACTCTCAGTCACCCTTTATCCCACATGTGGTGGTCTTCCCAAACAGATTGCGACTAAGATCAATACAGATAGGTAATGATCTCTCCTTTGCGAATGAATCCGTTTCCTTGGCTTTGTTTTTAATATTTGCCTGCTCATATTCACCATTTTTTGGTTCTTGTTTTTGTTCTTTCTTTTTCTTTTTTTTCGCTTTCTTGTTCTTTTTCAATTCGTTTTTTTGCTTTTCTTATTCGAAAAATTTTCTTTTTGGTTTTTGTTGTACCAATATTTTGGGTTGTCTCGTGTTTACAGTCATACGATTCAAGGTCATCTCATTTCGTCAGCTGGAAGAAATGTATAATGCTTCTCTAGGGTATCACGTAAATCACCTTGCTATACTTGTGCTGCTGAATTGATTTTAATTTGCTTATATTCCGAAATCTGCTTGTGGTCTCCCAGATTTCCCTGCGTAGAATAGTCAAAAAATATACTTACAATAGACCTGCACATGGATTAATACGACGCATTTTCGCGAGGCGATGACATAATTCCTCAAGTGTGTACCAGAAGGGGAAACCAACACCCACGGCTTTAAATATTTTATTGGTTTTTATGTGGAATTTTGAAATAGTAAAAGAAAGAAAAGTTAAATTCTGCCAAATTCTTCCGGTATAAGCTTAGTATATAGGCCTATATTTAGAATATGGGCTAGGTAAAGGAAATGATCAAGTATTGTCGTTCATTTTTGTCCCAGCTTAATCTTCTCAGACTATACCTTACGTAAAATACGTAATTACGTGAAATTCCCCTCCTCTGGTTTTCTTGTGCAAAGTTTTAAGAAAAAAATATAAAAAGCTGAGTTTCCTCTGACTGGTTCGACTGTGTGAAATTCCTAGCCAGTCAAAAGACCGAAACGTTTTCTGGTAAGCAATTGTATACAAACAAATTTTCCGCTTCTCTATTGTATAAAAACGTGACAAAAAAATTTCTTTGTGTTATTTTGTCCCCTAATTGCCGATTCTTATTCTAGACTTAGACATGTCGGTGAAAAGTGGTCATGAATCTCAGCCTAAACTCGATATGTCTGTCAGAAGTGGGCATGCCAAATCAAGCCCAATTCTTATAAAAGTCACAGATACATCTGAAAAACCACGTGTTCCAATTTCAAGTTCACCGCCAAAGCACAAAATCGATAAAATTGATATTGATAGTGAAAATATCGAAACGCCACCAGTGACTCGACGATCGTTTTCCTCAGTACGGCCTTTACTCTCCTTACAATCCACTTATGCAAGTGACGATGATGATGATATGATGTCATTACGACGTGACAAAAAATGGTCAGGTGAAGAGAATAAGAATAAGTGGAAAGATGGTGACCTAGGAGAAGGAAAATTCGATCGGTATTCTTCCATAAGAAGAAGTAGAAGAATAAGAAAAGCGCCCGAAGGAGCACCTTCGTCTGATGAAGAACCTGCATTTGAAAGAAAGGAACCTGATGGAGTCGACTCGGAACTGGAAAAAGTCGAATCAAACGATAGGATAGAAGATAAACTCGAGTCGACGCCAACTTCAGAAACAAAGAAAAACAAAAGAAGCTTTCGATGGAGTTTGGTCGAAAAAAGTGATGTAGAGAAGGCAATTGAACAAATTGATGATGCTGTTGATGGTACTAAAACGAAGGATGATAGTTGGAAATCTCGTCTTACTCGATCCTTCAGGTGAGAGTCTGCAGTTTTATTTAGGCCAGGGGTAACTGAATAAATACCATTATAATTTGATTTTCGGTACGCCCTTTTGTTGTTTGCCTATACGGTTTTTCGAAAAAAACATCTTTGGATGAGGGGGGGGGGGAGAATTTGTCAAAAGGCCAGTTCATTTTTATTTATTGTTTTATCGACAGTGTACAATACTATGGCAAAATTGTGTAAAAATGATGATTTTGCGGTGAATCACGGTAAAATCGGGATAACATTGCCGTTCTTCGTGCCAGAATTTTGTATTTAATTTTCTTAACAACTGGTCAAAAATATTGAGACGGAGACCTCCCTCCCCTCACGACAATTCAGAACTCTATTGAAAGGTTGAACTTTTAGATGTAACAAAAAATTTAAATAAATGAAAGCCATAACCGAAATAATAAAAATCTGACCTTACATAACCTGTACATAGTCTGTACATAACCTGTAATAATAAAATATCTGAATAATATAAATAATAATATACATAATATAATGTAATAACAGAATATATAATATATTGATGTATAAAATGATATATTATATACATTATTATACAATATATTGCATTATAATTTACTATACATAATATAGTAATATATATAAATAATAATAATAATAATATAGATCATAATACGAATGATATGAAATAATCTAGACACAAATCTGAAATCATTGAAAACCTGAATTCAGCATGAACTATTTCTAAACCAAAACTTTTAGACTTGATATTACTGATAAAATTTTCCAGATTGCTTAAATCTAAAATTAAAAAATAGAGACAAAAAATGAGTTAACCGGTTCAGGAGCCGGTATTACAGGAACCGGTTCCTGTAATACTCTTCGTGCGAAATTCTCGAGTTGGATACAATCTATATATTTTGAAGGATCATAAAGAAATATGTGTAACCATATATAGTAGTCATACTAATTTAAGGAGAAAATAGCGAATATTATGACATATTTGACATAATTGTGGAGAGGGGAGTGTATTTACGATCGAAACTACTATTATATTTGTAAAGAGCATAAAAAAGCTCCACCACCTAAGAAACCTTATCGCTTTTTTAATCTTATTCTTGCCTAATTTAGGGTATCCTGAATTTCTTTTTCTACCTTGGAGGATTTTAGTTGACTTTTTTAGACAGAGGGAAAGAGTAAGAAAACAATGACAGGTCTGGCGCTTAAAAAGTCAACTCACCAAAGTGCCAACTACAGGTGTAACATTAGGCCTGTTTTTTCACTCATCAATGTGCTAAGATCTTACATCTTTTGTCAGAAAACGCTTAAAAGTGAAATCTTTGAACAAAGATCTTTGATCGTTTTTGTGCAAACTTCTGTCATCATTCTGCTCTGATCAGCGGTCTGAGAACAATGATGAGTAGATCATCAAAGTTCTCTCATCATTGTTCTATATGGCAGAACAGTGGCGGTCTTCACACATTTTGCTAACATCTGTGAGCTGTAAGATCTTAGAACAAAGATGAGTTAAAAAACGATAATCTCTGCAGAAAGATGCAAGATCTTAGTGCTAAAAAACGGGCCTATTAATTAAAAGCTACCAGCACTTTTTGTGCCGCATTTTGTTTAAAAGCTTACCTTACAGACAGGGGGAAGGTATGGTGAGGTGACAAACCTCAGCGAGTCATGCATACTCCCGCCATTTACCCGTGCCCCAGCCATTTAAACATTTGCCTCTCAATTACTTGAACTATCTGTCTTGGCTTTTCTCTGTCTACAATTAGCCATGTCTTGATGCAACCAATACAACCTACTGCAAAATACTTGATAACTTCAATTCAAAAGAAACGGACTCAGTCGTAGGATGAGGTGACGAACCTCAGCTAGTCTCAAATGCGCGTTAAAAAAAACTAGTTATAGAAATCTGTGCAATACGATGAAGAAATCTGAAATTAAAAACAAGCTTAAGCTATTAGAATATGCGTTTCAATTGAAGTCTAATTTTATTGCGTCTAAATTTCTGCAAAACTCTTTTGTTCTTGACTATAGAACAGTAATGAATACTTTAGTATATAGATTGGTATAGGCTTCCGGTATAGGCTTAGTATATAGGCCTACATTTAGAATATAGGCTAGGTTAAGGAAATGATCAAGTATGGTCGTCCATTTTTGTCCCAGCTTTATCTTCTCAGACTGTACCTTACGTAAAATACGTAATTACGTGAAGTTTACATGCTGGAGCTTTTAAAAATTTACTACTTCCATATTTATGGCATTACCATCTAATTTTCAATTGCCCCAAATAAGATTTTCTTAGTGAACCAACACAGATTTATTATCTGAATAGATACCAGATAATGTACGAAAGGCCTAATTCAAAATAAATTTCAAAATTATGGAAGAAATATTTGAAAAATATAGAATATTTAAGTAGAACATTTCTAAATATACCACTCTTGTCAGCTCGAAGGACTTTTCATGATACGTATAAATAAGCTTTAACACCACACTGGCAAAACCTTGAATTAAGAGAAAACATTGGACGAAGAGTATAACAAGGTAGATTCACACACAGTGAAGACAAGGAAAAACGCAAATATATTATATGCAATTATATGCAGAGAACAAAAAGAGACAGTTATTGTGATGTGACACAGCTTCAGGGGCTTGTAAATAAGCTGTGTTGACAGCGAAGCACGCATGATGAATGTGCTATTCGCCTTGTTGCCTATAGCGTTTCAGTCACTGCATATAAATAATATACAGTAAGATTACGTCTCAGTGATTTTTGGCTACTACATTCCCGGCACGTACAAACAGCTCCTCCCATTTAATCTGCCATCAGCGGTCAAGTGTATATTACCCTGGAACACCTATTTTGGCAGAAACTTTCTCAAAATGGCTTTGAAACCAACTCGAGACTTAAAAACCTACTTGTAATTTCTAACAAAAATCTAATAATAACATTGCACTTCTAATTACCGATTTTTATATATGTATTGGAATAAATTAAATTAAAATTAGATTCTTTAAAATTTAGTGTTATAAAGGTGAAGCTAAGTTTCACGTTCAAGAGAAATCTGACTTGTCTACCCGTGAAAAAATCTAATGTCGCTTATGTTTCTACTTGTTTAAATGTTCTCCGGAGCACTTGCATCTCGGTCCGTCCTTCTATAATGGTTGAGAATGGGAATGATCATACTGTATTATATTTATATACAGTGGTTTCAGTTGACAAGTTGCTGGATAAGTAATTGTTGTTATCTTTTACGTATTACACCAAGGGAACTTAATATTGATCGGATAAGGGATGCTTGAATGCACTCTGAATGCCAATTGTCTGAGCTCATTTGTATCCAGTATGAAATTTAAAAGAAAATGCAACTTTTGACAAAAACTGCATCTTCTTATGCAAGGTTAATATTTTTAACAGCGATCTTTCTGCATAATTTTCCTCATTTGCTGTTATTTTCGCCCCAACTTTGTAATTTTACTTTATTTGGCCTAGTTGTAAAAGATAGGAAGCTATTCTATAATCTACGAGAATAAAAAGAGAAATAAAAACTAAGACATCAACATTTCATTAAGGTTTAAAGACAATGTTAACACACATTATGCGTATTCTATTTACCCTTTAATTTTTTCATTTATTGCTTATTGAAGATGGCATTAACTAAAAGGAAAGGCTAATATCATGTTTAACCAAAAATTAACAAGTATTTTTCTTTCAGACACTCAACGGACAAAGACAAAACCTCCGTAAAACAAATCGGAAGAGCAAAAGAAAATGTTCCGCCGACTAAAGACATGGGTTCACGGCGTTTGTCATCTGCAAGCATCACATCTAAGAAAGAGAATACAACTGGACTTCGAAGAACAGTCTCTTCAGCCAGTACAAATGAAAAACCAAAATCCTTATTCAGATCTAAAAAGGAACCAACTGAATCGAAACCCTTACGTCTCGGCTCCTTAGTTCGAACTCTCACTGGTGTCAAGGAATCTCAAAAGAAAGATATAAAAACAGTCAAACCGGTTTCTACCACAACAAGAACCGTATTTGCCTTGCCAAAAATGCAGTCACGTGACAGCTTGTACGAAGCTCCCAAAGCTACGGCAACAACAACAGGTGCAAAATCAAAAACCAATGCTAGGCCTCCTACCAAAGTTACAATAGGACAGGCTCCACAACTAAGATCATTAAACCGGACAAACAGAAGATCAGATATTGTCCCACAGAGTCCTACAAGTTCTTTGAGCCCTACAGGTTCTTTAAGAAGGTCAGGGTCTTCTTTAGCTCCCCCCAGAACTCCTTTGTTACGTAGTGAATCAGTTCGAGTAAGAACTGCGACGAGGGGGGATCCTAGTAAACCTCCTGTTAAATTAAGCCAGCTGAAACCAGCTACACCAATCGTCACAAAATCACCAGCTAGAACCAGTGGAGGATTTAGTTTCATGCGGCCCACTGCATCCAGTTCTGCTAAGGATGGAATTCACACGACGAAGACAGCTCCACGACGAAAGTAGAGATACTTTTCCAGCGAACCTCCCTGTCTCTAATACTTTTTTTTAGTGAGCGACTACTAACTCTTATCTTTGCTAGTATGTTTTAGAGTTTTAATCTTCTTCATCCATAGAAAGCAAGTTCTATTCTTCTTCATCCACTAAAACAAATTTTATTCTTTTTCGTCCATCAAAATAAGTTTCATCTGTCAAAAACAAGTTTTATTCTTCTTCATCCATCAAAACAAGTTTTATTCTTCTTCGTCTATATAAGCTTGAGAGCTCATAAAGTTATATGGAAAAAAATAAGCTTGATAAATAAAACTGAAAGTTCGGAAATACTCGCTCTTTTTCTTCTTTTTTTGAAAAACTATGATATTAAATAAACTATATAGCGTAATACCTTAAAATAGAACAAACATCCTGAAGGGGCTGTTCAACTATTTACGTCGTTGTTGAAAATAATAAACCTTAGTCTCTCGTAAAGCTGACCAGACCACATAAAAATCTGCATTTCAAACTCATTTTTTTATTATCAGGTTTTTTTAATTACTAAAAGTACGAAAAATCCCGGTTTTTTATTTGTTTTACACAAGAGGTTTTCAAGCCATCTACAAAATTAACATATTTTTGATTCTAGTGAAAGCACTCGTGGGAAAAGAAGGACATATGACCCTTCCCCTCAACTTAAGATTTATGTCATAGCTTCATGTAGTTCACTTATTTTGTGCCCCCTCCCCCTCGCAAAGGAAGGAATTCTTGCTTAAGTTCAATTTCTGAAGCGTAATTTCGATTACTGACATTTTATTTATGAGAATTCTTGCGAATTAGCTTAAAATGTCCATATAATTAAATACACAAAATCAAATATTAAGATATAAATTAAATGAAGCTAAATTAATGTTTTTTTTTGCAATAGACAGAATATTTTGATGTCAATTTTTTTTAATTCTAACTAGAAAAACTTCAAGTACAAAAACCTTAAGCTTATTATTAGGCATCCACGAACATTTTTGTGCCAAGGTGGGCTTGATGTTTCGGGGGAAATCCGACGAGATCCAAAAATAAGCGGTATATATGGATAATAAATGAGCCTACAAAAATCATAATATATCGATAATTAAGGGAACATACCCAAAGCCCCCTACCCACGTTCTCACTTGACTCAGATCATTATAGTTCTGAAGAAATGGCACGATAATATACTGCTGTAAAGTCGTCGCGGTGGTGAACCCTTTTATATGGACTTGCTGGTGAACACTCCTTCCCCATATGTCCTTCATAATTCTGTATTTTTTCGTGGAAATCTCCATTGCCATAATATTAATTTTAGGTACTATTGAAATAAGTGCTGCCATATGATTTATTCGTGCCATATATTTCTTTACTTTACCATCTATGAAGGCCGTATCTAGGACGGATGTATTAAGAGTTTAAACCCCCCCCCCCTAGTATTTTGTCGAACTTTCAAAAACGCAAAAAATACATATAAACAAATTTTTAATGCGTTTTTCAAGGTTTTTTTTTACCCCTCCCCCCGGAAATAAATCCTTGATTACGGCCTTGACACCTGCATTATGGTTCTCTTATTTTGTGGCGGGGTATAGTGCAATTTATTATGTTTTCTTGTGAATTCAAGGTCAATTCCTCGGAAAGGGAGCTGGAAAGCATTAAGAAGCATGATTCTTCAAAAGAGGAACAACAAATTTCAGTTCCCCTTCTTCTCTGGAAACGGTTATTATTGACTAACAGTCGTTTTTTACAGTTATAAATTTTTTTTTTTAATGTCGTATAAATGTATTGCTATTTTGTATTTGATTTTTATCCACTTTTATTACTAAAAAAGGGAAATTGCAGTTCCAGTTTTAATAGTTACAATTATTTGCTAAAAAAAAGAAAAAAAAAATATCAACACAATTTTTATTTTATACAAAGACAAGCTAATTCAGCGTTAATTATTTCATAGCATCTTCGCTCAGCTTATTTGATTAAACTCAAAGTATAATCACCTACGGAACAAGTACTGACAAAACCTATCCTCTCCACACAAAAAAAGTGACCCTTTGTATACCTATGCGAACCTGGCAACTAAAACCCGTAGTTACACAATCATCCCGGTCACTCGGTATTTTGGCTCGGATCGATTAAGTAGTACAGCACTTTGCGTCTAGAGGCGCTGAGGTACGCGGGGTCACTTTTGGAGAGTTTTGTCAGTACTTGTTCCGTAGGTGATTATACTTTGATTAAACTTAAAACAGTAGCTATTTCTACAAACAGGATGAAGAAAATAAAACTCTGTTCGAAAGTAGTTCCATGCAGAAACTTATTAATAAGGCAAAACACTAAGTTTCATTTTAAAAATGGCTGCCACGAACCTACAGTACCAAATATGCATTTTTTGTCTAAAGCTTTTTAAGCAGTATTTGAGATTGCCGGACAAAACGCTAAGCAGAACAACAAAAGAAACGCTTGCGTACTACATTACGATAAGAACTGTTGCCTTTTCTCCATTATAAACGCCCCTCTCTATCCTTATTAGTTTCGTCTCATATAAGTGAAAAAACATGTGTAAGAAGAAAGGCCATATCCAGTATTTTTTTCAGGCCCACCCGGGTTCGTTTATATGTATTTTTTTTTGTTTCGTTTTTACGAATCAGACAAAAATTTCGGGGGGGGGGTTAAAACCCCCTATCCCTCTGTATACGGCCTGGGTAAGAAGCCATTATATCACAGGACAATATAAATAATCAAATTGCTTTAAGCCAATGGCGTTGCATGGATTTTGAGCCATCGAGGCTACTCAAAACACCACCCTACGCATTTTTATTATTTTTTTTTCTTACTAGGAACATTTTGGAGTAAATAGTTATATTTTATATGTTGTTTGTTTGTGCCTAGTTTCTTTTGATAGAGTTAATAAAAAAAACGCGTGAAGTAGTTGGAATCAGTGCCTGATTTATCGAAAGGTTTGGATGTCAATATCATTGAGTTACATAACAGGAAATGAACCTTCTGCAAAATTTCTAGAGTGCTTTATGAAAAGAATCAAATTAAGGATATTTTGGACTTCAAACAAATGTTTTAGTATTCAAATTTGTTTTCTTATACAAATTCTTCAAAGGAAATAGGACACTTCTTCACCAACACTTTGAAAACTGTAATTTTGGGGAAAAGAAAATAATGGAAAAAGTACATCCTCTCACGTATTATTTTTTGCTTGGCAAATTTGTCATTAATCCCCCCCCCCCTCTCCCCGACGTGAAGTACTTGTACAATTCCCTCCTAAAACTGCATATATTATGAATAGTTAGCCCTATTTCATTTCGACTCTGGAGCTAACGCAATTTTGTAGCTCTTATGTAGAATTAGCCCTGTTTCAATTTTACCCCTTAGTTAGATGTTCTTCCGTACGTACATACGGATTGTCATTGCTGACCAAACAAAATACGTACAAATTGCAATAAGGTAAATTACGTCATTGCTGACCAAACAAAAATACGTACAAATGGCAATAGGGTAAGTTACGTTTATTGTAACTTACGTAAGTAAGTTAAGTTACGTTTATTAAACAATGGTAAACCATTGTAAAGGGTAAGTTACGTTTATTAAACAATGGTAAACCATTGTTTAACATACTATTGTCATGAAATATCATCAAAATTTAATGAAACTGTTAAAAAAAACATAAAATGTTTGCCTTATTATATTATTTTTTAACTATTGTTCATTATATTCATGTAAAATTATTGCCGTAGGTAAATCATTGTTTGATTTAAAAATGTAGATGTCGGGCAGCATCCTTTATTTTTGTTTGGTATCAGAAAGAAAGAGCAGTCGCGAATCTGTCATGTTCATTCGTAAAAGGTGTCGCAGCCATCTTTATCTTTCCCTTATTTTCTCTCTAAAAAATTCATAAAAGCTTGCATATTTATCAAAGCCTTCTTGTTGGTCTTTATAACGGCTTTGATCAGATTTTGTTCTGCTTTTGCTTAATTTTTTAAAAGGAAACGTATGTTTGGTCAGCATTTTTTTGTTTTTTTTTAGCGTTTTCTGTTTCTTCACTTTTTTTGTAACATAGTTGATCAGAAACAAATTATTTAATTATTATACATAAAAACTGTGACTGTCTTTATATTCAAAATTAAAACAAAGAATAGCATTTCGGGGTTTAATAATGGGAAAGATATTATTGATTCTTAGGAGATAAAGAAATCAACATATGAGCAAAAAAGTAATTTTGTCTACTTAAATTCAGCGGCACTAACGTTGAAAACGCGCAATTTGGAAAAAATCCTATAAAGCACTATTTATAAAAATTGTAAAATGTATGTTGAAAAGCTGAGCAATTTTAGTAAAGCTTAAAAACGTCAGTACCCATAATTAAAAAATATTTTCTTGTAGAATGAATATAACAGGTTTGATTTACCAGACTTAATATTTCTTGCTTCTCTACCACCAATTATTTACTTATTTGATTCTTAAGCAGCTTCCTTATTTTCATCCTCTGAGGCCTTCGGCCTCGACCTCGTAAGACGTTTTTCAGTTGAATACTGAAAATTTTTGGATGTTTAGTCAAATTTTAGCATTACGAGCCGTTTCTCCCTCAAGATCATAGGCAGCGCAATAGTGCTGCTTAAGTAAAGAACGATGTTGCCACAATGTATTTTTTTTCCTCCATACCCGGGCACTTCGTATCGAAGGAGTTGTCGTAGAAACTTCGAAAAGGCTAGTGCCCTTTTTAATATTCGAAAGTGATTGGAGGGCAACGAGGGCAACTGGCACCAGAAAGAAAGAGCAATCGCGAATCTGTCATCTTCATTCGTCAAAGGTGTCGCAGCCATCTTTATCTTTCCCTTATTATCCCTAGAAAGTAAGATAAATCCACGTTTTTGTACTGCTCGTTGTTTGACACGCGATCAGTCCAACGGGTACCTCAGACTATCCATAGGCAATTTTTCCGGAAAATATTCAGAGGGTATTTTTCATATTTTTTACGAAGAAGCCCAAGCAGGGTTGCCACTAGATTTTTGGTGATTTTTCACTAGATTTTAATAAATCACTAGATTTTGATGATTTTTGGTTGATTTAGTGATTTTCTTCAATAACCTAGCGATTTATGTGCTAATTTAGTAGTTTTTTTGTTTAGTTATCATTTCGGAGCAAACTACAGCTGCAGCCTTGTCGAATGGTCGCATATTTCAGAGGGAATATAAAACTTGCTTTGTCAATATGTAGATCCACCTTTTAGATAATGAGGCATTGAAAAATAGTTATTTTAAATTTGAATATTTTATGCTTTTTATATTTTATTTGTACACTGCTTTGTGATTTTATGTGATTTAACCTCTTTATTGAGATCTATTGTCAATTTGCCTAAAAACCGGTGTGTTTATGGAAATATTTTACAAGTGCTTTTTAACCTTGACTGATTTTATTAATGCATACATTATTTTGTACGATCTATACAAATAAATACGAAACGATTTGCAACCAGTGACCACTTTTAAGTTTAATTATGTTAATTAGACCAACAAGGTTAAATTATGTTATTAGCCTGTTTATTAAGTGAATTAAGTTGGATCTTAATAAGATAATTAGATGAGGTCTTAATGAGAGTGATATGATATTTATCAACTCTAAAACCCTTTACGGCCCATGGCTAATATAAATTATATCATACTATACAAGTCATAAACGAATAATCATCCTTAAATTCCGATTAAATTATAAATAAATTACAGGAAATGGTCCCATGTCTCATGCCTATGCCCACAAACTTACCCAACTTCTTACTCCCCATAAAACTTCTATCACTAAATATTATATCCACCCATTCCTCCCTTGTATTCCACTCCAGAAAAATCTCCCCCCTCAGATAGTTTAATTTTCCACAAAAACACGAAAAATGAATTAAGTTAATACTCCTTATTCCCATACAGTGGGCAAAAATAAGGATCTAACGCAACTTCGCCCTTCCCAGATGGTTTCTTCTATGAACCAATGGCAAAAATGTCCCTTTCGTTGATATTGTCCACTTTAGTTCCTCCTTATTAAGCCCCGCCTTAAAATAAAATCACTCTCGACATGCTTCATTAATCCTAGCATACAGAGCTAGCATAATCGGTTCGACCCAGTTTCAGGTCACAGTAGAAAATTGTGCTAGTCAACGATATTGCGTTTGTCTGCCGAAGGACTCCATTCAGAGGACATCGCAATGAGATAGTGGGAGGTTTAAAAGACGCTTCAACCACCTGTCTATGAAAGATCCTCGTTGATGCCTTCCAGGAAGCCGATGAGGGGTGGTAAAACATTGGAACAGGTGGATCTTGTTGGAAGGATAGTATTTAAAAAGTATTACGTCAGATGCACGTTTATCTTGAATAAATGATTTCTTACAATAAATTACCAGAACTTCTGGGACAGACTCTGTAGGTTAAATTAAATCACCAAATTGAACTTTAGGAGAATAAGCTGATTAATTACACTACAGAAAAATTAACACATCTGCTTTTCAATCATTGCACTTTCTCATCTACTCCCCTCTTCTATATGTCTGTACCTACCTTTTTCTTCCATATTTTTTTTTTTTACATATTGTCCCTGTTACACACGCAAAAAGGTTGTATCTGACTTTTTCAATCTTTCTAAATAATTGCCAAAAAGCTTTTGCCGAGGAGCATTCAAAGGGAGGATCAGCAGGACAATGTATGTTCGATAACATATCGTACCTGATATGTTTGAACTTCACAAATAATTGCCAAAAAAGTGTTTGCCGAGCAGCATTCAAAGAGACAATCAGTGGGGTAAAGTATGTTCGATAACACATTGTGCCTGATATGTTCAATTTGAACTATAAAGATATGTTCAATTTTAAGTTCAATCTGAACTTTATGATTCAATATATTCAATCAAACTTCGATCCTGCTGATATTCCCTTTGAGAACTGCTTAGAAAAGGGTATTTGCCAATTACCTTAGACGTTTCGGCGTAATGGCTACGATATATCATAGGCAGCGCGCTAGCGCTGCCTAAGTAAAGAACGATGTGGGCACAATGTGTTGATTTTTGGTTCTCCATACCCGGGCACTTCGTATCGAGGGAGTTGTCGTAGAAAGTTCGAAAAGGGCTCATTCGATTGGAAATTGAAGTGGCTAGTGCCCTTTTTAATAGTCGAAAGTGATTGGAGGTCAACTAGCCCCCCCCCCCACGCCCATCATTCTCCCAAACACATCCAATCAAAATTTTAAGATAGCCATTTTGTTCAGCGTAGTTGATTTCCAGATAGAAAATATGTTTTTGAGGAGGAAACTCCCCGACAACCTTCGGAGCTAGGGTTTTAATTTATTCCCTTGGGGCAGATATGAATTCTATAGAAGGTATTATCGTAGAAACTTCAAAACTTGCTCTTTCAAATGAAAATTAAAACGGCTAGTGCCTATTTTAATAGTCGAAAGTGATTGGAGGGCAACTAGCCCCCCCTACGCCCATCATCCCCCCAAACACATCCAATCAAAATTTTGAGATAGCGACTTTGTTTAGCGTAGTTGATTTCCAGATAGAAAATATCCTTTTGAGGAGGACACTCCCCCACAACCCTCGGGGCAAGGGTTGTAAGCTATGCCCTGGGGGTATATAAGGTTTTTATAGAAGGCGTTGTCATAGAAACTTCAAAAAAGGCTCATTTGATTGGAAATTCAAAGGGCTAGTGGCCTTTTTAATAGTTGAAAATGATTGGACGGTAACTAACCCCCCTCTCCCACTCACCTTTTCCCAAACACATCCAATAAAAATTTGGATATATTCATTATCTTTAGCATTGTTATTAGTTCTGAAAACTAGGTCTTGGGGGGAGACAACTCCCTTGCATTTCCTCAATCAATAGTCGTAAGTTATGCCCTGGGGGAGCATGCAGTTTTCACTAAGGGTATTGCTGTAGACAGTTAAGAAAGGGCTTGTTTGAGCAGAAACTGCAATAATCTGTGCTTTGTTACCTGTTCAAAAGTAATTGAATGGCAACTGACACCCCTTCCACGCCCACCATTTCCCCAAACACATCCTATAACAATTTTGAGATAGCCTTTTTGTTCCAAAAGTTCAGGAAATTATACCTTTGAGCAGGACACTCCGCTCAGAGTCTTCAGAGCAAGGGTTATAAGTTATGCCCTGGGGGCATATAAGTTTTTATTGGTCTTTGTCATAGAAACTTGAAAAAGGGCTCATTCGATTGGGAATTCAAAGGGCTAGTGCCCTTTTTAATAGTCTAAAGTGATTTGAGGGCAACTAACCCCCCTCTCAAGCCCACCATTTCCCCAACCATCCAATCACAATTCTTAGATAGCCATTTTGTTCAGTGTTGTGGATTTCCAGATAGTAACTATGTTTTTGAGGAGGACACTCCCCCACAGCCCTCAGGGCAAGGGTTTTAAGTTATGCCCTGGGGGCATATAAGATTTTTACTGAACGCGTCGTCGTAGAAACTTCAAAAAGTTCTCATTCGATTGGAAATTGAAATGGCTAGTGACCTTTTTAATAGTCGAAAGTGATTGGAAGGCAACGAACACCCCTTCCACGCCCACCAGTTCCCCAAACATATCCAATCAAAATTTTTAGATAGTCATTTTGTTCCACTCAGTTTAAAGTTCAGGAAATTATACCTTTGAGCAGGACACTCCCCCCACAGTCTTCAGGGCAAGGGTTATAAGTTATGCCCTGGGGGCATATAAGGTTTTTATTGAAATGTTTGTCGTAGAAACTTGAAAAAAAGGCTCTTTCGATTGGAAATTTAAAGGGCTAGTGCCTTTTTAAATAGTCAAAAGTAATTGGAGGGCAACTACCCCCCTCTCTCGCCAACCATTTCCCCAAACACATCTAGTCAAAACTTTTAGATAGCTATTTTGTTCAACGTAGTTAACAGTTTTGTAAATTAGATCCTTAGGGATGACAACCCATCCCCCCCCCCACAACCCTCAGGGTAAGGGTTTTAAGTTATGCCCTGGGAGCATGTAAGGTTTTTATTGAAACTGATGTTGTAAAAAGATCCAAAAGGATTCATTCAATTGAAATTTGAAAAGGCTAGTGCCGTTTTAATAGTCAAAAGTGATTGAAGGGCAACTAACCTCCCTCTCATGCCCACTATATCCCCAAACAAATTCAATCAAAATTTTGAGATATCCATTTTGTTCAACGTATTCGAAAGTTCTGGAAATTAGGTCTTTTAGGATGATAACCCCATCAGCTTTCAGTGCACGGGTTGTAAGTTATGCCCTGGGGGCATATCAGGTTTATATAGAAAGTTGTTGTAGAAATTTGAAAAGGGGCTCATTTGATTGGAAATTGAAAGTGCCCTTTTTAATAATCGAAAGTGAGTGGAGAGTAATTACCCCTCCCCCCCGCTGACACCCTCCATTTCCCCAAACACATTCAATCAAAGTTTAGAGATAGCCAATTTGTTCAACGTAGTTGAAAGTTCTGGAAATTATGTATTTAAGGATGACAAACCCCCCAGAGTCACCATGGCGAAGGTTGTAAGTTATGCCCTGGGTGCATATAAGGTTTTTAAAGATAGAATTGTCGTAGAAACTTCAAAGGGGGCTCATTCAACGGTAAACTAAGAGGGCTAGTGCACTTTTTAGTAGTTGAAAGTGATTGAACCGTAAATAGCCCCTCTCTCACGCCAACCCTTACTACAAACACATCCTATTAAAAGTTTCTGATAGCAATTTTGTTCAACGTACTAGAAAGTACTGTAAATTAGGTCTTTGAGGATGACAACCCTCGCCCCCCCAGGCCTCAGGGCGAGGGATGTAAGTTATGCCCTGTGGGCATATCAGGTTTTTATTGAAAGCGTTGTCTTAGAAACTTCAAAGGGGCTCATTTGATTGGAAATTGATAGGGCTAGTGCCATTTTTAATAGTTGAAAGTGATTGAAGAAAGACTAACGCCCCTCTCACGCCCACCATTTTTCCAGACACATCCAATCAAAATTTTGAGATAGCCATTTTGTTTAACGCAGTTGAAAGTTCTGGAAATTAGGTCTTAGAAGATGACAACCAATAGCCCTTAGGGTAAGAGTTGTAATTTATGCCCTGGGAGCGTATAAGGTGTTTATAGGAAGTGTTGTCGTAGAAACTCAAAAAGGGTTCATTCGCTTGAAAGTCGAAAGGCCTAGTGCGATTTTTAGTTGTAAAAAGTGATTTGAAGGCTTGACTTTTTTATAGTAAAGATCGATGTTGGTATAATGTATTAATTTTTAGTCGTTGAGCTTTTTTAGTCCAGGACACTTCGAAACGAAGGAGCTGTCCTGGAAACTTCAACAAGAGCTCATTCAATTGAAAATAGAAATGGCCGATGCCCTTTTAATAGTGGAAAGTGATTGGAGGGAAACTAATCCCCTCCCACGCCCACCCCTCATTTGACTTTATGTTTAAAAACTAAATATTGCCATAAGATTAAATCAAAATGCATTGTGTTAATGCTAATTCCCAATGAGGCATCTCAGCAGTATCCCAAGAACGACTGAGGGTATTATGTTCAAACTTTTGGGGCTGCTTCTGCTCTTAAAATTTAACCAAATCAAAATAGCGTAAGTGTATCCAAACTATCAAAGAAAGTAAACAGATTTTTTTGCGAATGGTATCAAGTTTTCCATTCCAGGTCAACTAGAGGAGGTATGAAACTAAATTAAACACTTCTATTTGTGTCCAGATTTTTAAGAAGGTTTATGTGGTTAAAAATTGCTGAAATTTTTTCTCCAGCATACAAACAACAGGCCAAAGTATAAATCTTTAAAAAAACAAAAAGATTTAAAGTATTATTTTCTTTTTCTCTGAAAAGATTATGTCAGTATAAAACGAACAGAAATTAATTAAAAAAACTTTTTCCACAAAATAAGTTTTTCAGAGAAAAGTAAAGAATTTCATTAAACAAAAAATGAGCAAAAATAAATTCAAATAATCTGCGAAGCTTGAAACTACCACAAATCACCATCGATAAATAAATGAAACCCAAAACGAACAGAATTTACAATAAATAACCGAGTCAAATTCAAAACAAGCAGAAATTAACATAAGTTGGGTTCAAAACCCCTATGCCTTCCCAAGGTCAGAATATAATTTGCACTTTACTGAATAAAATACAAATGAATGTGCATTGTCAGTTTAATATACATATACTGATATTTAGTAATCAAAATCTTACTATTATTTGATTTATTAAAGTTATAAAAGTAAAAACATCCATATTTTTTTCAGTAAAGTGCGAATTCTGTTCTGGCCTTGGGATGGCATAAGAGCTTTAAGCCCTACTTATGTTAATTTCTACTTGTTTTGAGTTTTACTCGGTTATTTATTGTAATTTCTTTTCGTTTTGAGTTTCATTTATTTACCGATGCTGATTTGTGGCAGTTTCACGCTTGGTAGATTATTTGATTTTTTATTTTTGCTCATTTTTTGTTTCATGGAGTTGTTCACTTTTCTTCGAAAAACTTATTTTGTGGAAAGATTTTTAATTAATAATCTAAAACATCGATTGTATTTTACATAGACTAACCCTAAAAGCTTGCTTCTGGGGCAAGAATTTTTTTTGTATTGTTTAATTTGTTATGTATCAGTACATCGTTTTGTTATATATCGTTATGTATCAGTATTCGTTTAGCGATTGATTGTGACTCTTTAAATTTAGTCCATTTATAGATTTGTTAAGGTTTTTTAGGTTATTCTTTTTAATTCATTTTTTTATCTTTTCCATTTAGTTTTTGGTACTTTCATAAAAACAGATATTGAATAATAATAATAATAATACAGTATTTCAAAGCTTTAGAGCCATATTACAAGAAATCGATAGCATAACACTAAAACTGGCATTAAAGATAAACATAATCAATGAATTAATATAAATAAATACAATCAATAAATTCGAATTTGGTGGAAGGAGCCTATTCTAAAGCACTGTAGATAGACATAAGCAGTATGATCATTCCCTATCTCAACCATCAGACAAAGCCGGACCGATATGCAGCTACGCCGGAGAAAATATAAACCAGAAGAAACATAAACGACATTAGCTTTTTTCATGGGTGGGCACGCGTGTGGCATCGGTATTCATAGGCTGAACAACAGGAAAAGAAGTAAGACAAATCAAGCGTCTAGGGGATAAGGAAGAATGCAATACGTTGAAAAGATAAAAAAGAAAAATAATTGGCATGGCTGTAATAATGCAAAAGGTAAAGATAACGTTGGTTTGAGAATGGAAAGGAAAACAAAGAACGAATTTATAAGGATAATCAAGGTAATAATAAGTTTTATTTGAACAATGCCATAACGTGGAAATTTGATTAGGAAGTTTGGCGCTTCGCATTGATATTTCAGTTTCATAGTTTTATATGAATCTAAGAGAGGAAAAGAAATAATAAATGAAAAATAAAACCAAAACAGGGTGAGAAAACGAGGATTTATTGATATTGGTTCGATTTTTATTGTCTGTAGTACTGAGGAGCTCATTAAGGAGATAATCAAACACTAGCTTTTAAAAATGTTGTCCCTTTGCTGAAAAAAGGAGATACTCAAATATTAGACTACTAAAACTAAAATAATTACTTGCTAGTTTGTTTTCCTTGGTTGGGATTTCTGTTGATTTCACGTTTCTTAAACGTCACTTCGTAATATGCACGTATGCAAAAAAAAAGATCGAATAAATTGTTCAAGGGGGAATTCCTCACAGCCAACTTCCCAGTTCAGGTCTTTGCACTCGAGCCAGTTTCGATGGATTAGTCCCGGTTCCCAACAAGAAATTCTGTAATGTTGCTGTAATTTCTGTAGATTGTCCCTTTGTGGCAAAACATTTTGTGGCAAATTTCAAATATTCCCGCCACTTAGTGGATCTCTCTTCTGCTATTTATGAAATTCCGGCTATTTCCCTGTTGCAGTGATGATTAGAAATTAGCACTAAAAATTTCCGTATTTGCTAAAATATAATCCAAACCCCCCTCTTAGAAATCCTGGATAGGCCACTTAGTTAAGTCATAAGTTATACCTATGAGATGGGACAGTTGCGCACCACTTCACCGGCTCATCCCTTTTCTTTATGCTGTCACCATCATAAATAATACAAGTTCGCATCGTTTTTCAAAGTTAATCGAGCTACTGAGGAATATACACTGGATGGTTTAAAGACAGAAAATGAAAGGAGTTTTTACACGCACCGAGATGGCAGTAGACAGATATTTTTTAGGATGATCGTACTGTTTAAATTTCCCTACAGTGGTGTCTGGCGAAACAAAAATGCGCTTCTCCAAACGATAAAATTGTATTTAAATTTAACTAAAGTTAGTTGTTTTTTTATTCTACTACTAATAACTAACTTTCAACAAATAAAACTGGCGCGCCACTCCTCCATCCCATTCTATTCTAAGATACACTCTTTGCCTCGTTCAATGTAGCACTAATATCTTTTAAATCCTCTCTTAGCATTTGTTACTATCCCATTCGGGGACGAAATACTTTTCGTTTGCTCCCAGGGGATTATCTATCCCCCTGGGAGTTCAAAAAGAACTATCTTTAGCAATCTACTATCCTTGAAATGTGGCCAAGTCATGTTCCTTTCATTATAGCCCTAGAAAATGGGATCAAACGATATTTTCATATACCCTAATGCTTGATTTGTTTAGGTGAGTCGAACAATTATCTAAAACTACCCTTAAACAATACCTTTTGAAACTATTTAACCCACTTTCCTCGGCCTTTCTAAGCACCCACATTTCGTAGGCATTTTCAGCCATTTGACCTTCAATTGTAACATTCAAATCGTATTGCACAGAATTATATTCATCTTCTTCTAGATTTTTTCAGCTGCAAAAATATACCCTGCGCTTTAGTTATTCTAGTTTTTATGCCTTCATTAAATCCACTATCTTTACTAATAATACTACCGAGATAAATGAAGCTATGCACTTCACCGATTTTTCGTTATCTTACGTCATCTCTTTATCCTTATTTATTCCTAGTTAAGTGACTTAGTCAAATAGTATGAGTAAATTATAAGACTGGAAAGTGGCGCTAGTGTTGGCAAAACGCCATCTAGCGTTCGGTGACACTTGGCATTTTTTCAAGCTTTGTAATCTTTTTTCGGTCAGGAACTGAGATTAAGCATTTATTACTATACTAATTTTACCGACTACATAAATAAAATTAATTATTCTGATTATTACAGTGAAATAATGTCAAGTGTCACCAAAACGCTAGTTCCCGCTTTTGTAAGTTACCCATACTCTTTGGACAAAGTCTTGGTAATAATAGTTTTCAAACCTGCTCTGGCACCTTGAAATATCTAAACCTCCAAAAATTTATTCACTTTGCTGATTTTATACCCAAGACACGCAAACCATCTGTGTAATCTAAGGTAAGTTTTACCTTCCGCTTAGATACCATATTTTCCTATAGCCTTTGCCGTGTTCTGGCCTCCCAAACATCTATAAAATTGTGGACAAAAGGGTTCTGACGATTAATAATATTAAAAATTTGGTCGACACATCCTCTACCTTTTCTGAAACCGCACTGTTCTTCTCTTATAACTTTGTCTACAGCATCTCTCAGTCAGTAATTTGCTACCTACAGAGACCAGACTAATGCCTCGATAATTAGCACACTCACTCTTATCACCTTTCTTATACAGCGGTTTAATTAACGTTTTCCTAAGATTGCTAGGTACTTCCCCCTTTTCAAAAGTGATATTCATAATCTTCAGTAACTTATTTCTAACCTCAGAGCCACCATATTTATGAAATTCGTTTGCCTCATTATCAGCAACCAGGCCCTTTTTATTTTTTAATCCTTTTAGTACTGTCGCTAATTTTTAATCTCAAAACAAAACATACTTCACATTCAATGTATAAAAATCAGTTTCATTTTCCTCTATATCTGTTCCTGAAACTGTGTGTCGGTTTAGCACATTCTCAAAATGTTCTGCCCATCAATGTTTAACTCTTCCCTTATCACTAATTAAATAAAAAAAAGTTTTTCCACAAAATAAGTTTTTCAAAGAAAAGTAAAGAACCCCGTCAAACCAAAAATAAAATCAAATAATCTACCAAGCGTGAAACTACCGCAAATCAGTATCGATAAATAAATGAAACCCAAAGAGAACATAAATTACAATAAATAACCGAGTCAAACTCAAAACGAGCAGAGATTAACATGAGTAGGGCTCAAAACCCCTATGCCTTCCCAAGGGCAGACCATAATTTGCACTTTACTGAAAAAAATACAAATGAATGTGCATTGCCAGTTTAATATACATATACCGATACTTAGTGATCAAAATGTTAATATTATTTGATTTATTCAAGTTATAAAAGTAAAAAAATTTATATTTTTTCAGTAAAGAGCAAATTATGTTCTGGACTTGGGAAGGCATAGGGGTTTTGAACCCTACTCATATTAATTTCTGCTCGTTTTGAGTTTCAACTTTCAACTATTAAAAAAGACACTAGCCCTTTCAATTTCTAATCGAATGAGCCCTTTAGAAGTTTCTACGACAAGTCTTTCTATAAAAACCTTATATGCTCCTAGGGCAAAATTCACAGCCCTGAGGACTGGGGGGGGGGGGTTGTCACCCCGAAGACCTAATTCCCAGAACTTTCAACTACGTTGAACAAAATTGCTATCTCAAAAGTTTCGCGCTTGGCAGATTATTTGATTTTATTTTTGCTCATTTTTGGTTTAATGGAGTTCTTTACTTTTCTTTGAAAAACTTATTTTGTGGAACAATTTTTTTTAATTGATTTCTGTTCGCTTTATATTGATATAGTCTTTTCAGGGAAAAAGAAATAATTTAAATCTTTTAAATCTTTTGGTTTTTTTTAAGACTTTATAGTTTGACCTGCTATTTGTATACTGGAGAAAATTTTTCAGCAATTTTTAACAACATACACCCTTTTAACAATCTGGACACAAATAGTAGTGTTTAATTTAGTTTCATACCTCTCTAGTTGGCCTGAAATAGAAAACTTGATACCATTCACAAAAAAATCTGTTTACTTCTTTGATAGCTTGGATACACTTAGGCTATTTTGATTTGGTTAAATTTTAAGAGCAGAAGTAGCCCCGAAAGTTTGACCATAATACCCTCAGTCGTTCTTGGGATACTCCTGAGATGCCTTATTGGAAAATAGCATTAAGACAGTGCATTTCGATTTAATTTTAAGGCAAAATTTAGTTTTTAAACATAATAGACAAACGGAAGGTTGGGCGTGGGAAAGGGATTAGTTGCCCTCCTATCACTTTCAACTATTAAAAAGGGCACAGGCCCTTTCTATTTTCAATCGAATGAGCCCTTTTCAAAGTTTCTACGACTCCTTCGATACGAAGTGCCCTGGTCTAAGCAAAAAAAAAAAGATACATCGTACACACGTCGCTCTTAATAAAAAGGGCACTAGCCCTTTCAATTTCCAATCGAATGAGCCCTTTTTGAGGTTCTACGTCAACACTTTCTATAAACACCTTATATGCCCCCGGGCATAAATTACAACCATTGCTCTGAGGGCTGTGAGGGGGTTGTCATCCTCAAAGACCTAGTTTCCAGAACTTCCAACTACGTTGAACAAAATGACTATCTCAAAATGTTGATTGTATATGTTTGGGTAAATGGTGGGCGTGAGAAGGGCGTTAGTTGCTCTCCAATAACTTTCAACTATTAAAAAAGACACTAGCCCTTTCAATTTCTAATCGAATGAGCCCTTTAGAAGTTTCTACGACAAGGCTTTCTATAAAAACCTTATATGCTCCTAGGGCAAAATTCACAGCCCTGAGGACTGGGGGGGGGGTCTTTGTCACCCCAAAGACCTAATTTCCAGAACTTTGAACTACGTTGAACAAAATTGCTATCTCAAAATTTTGATTGGATGTGTTTGGGGAAATCGTGGGCGGGAGAGGGGGGTTCGTTGCCCTCCAATCACTTTCGACTATTAAAAAGAGCCCTAGTGCTTTCAATTTCCAATCCAATGAGGCCTTTTTGAAGTTTCTAAGAAAACTCTTTCTATCAAAACCTTAAATGCCCCTAGGACATAAATTACAACCTTTGCCCAGAGGGCTATGAGGGGGGTTGTCATCCTCAAAGACCTAATTTCACAAACTTTTAACTACGTTGAACAAAATGGCTATCTCAAAATTTTGATTGGATAAGTTTGGGGAAATGGTGGGCGTGAGAGGACCGTTAGTTGCCCTCCAATCACTTTCCACAATTAAAAAGGGCACTAGCCCTTTCAATTTTCAACTGAATGAGCCCCTTTTGAAGTTTCTATGACAGCACTTTCTACAAAAAACCTTATATGACCCCAGGGTAAAACTTACAACCCTTGTCCTGAGGGCTGTGGGGGAGTGTCATCCTCAAAGATATAATTTCCGGACCTTTCAACTACGTTGAACAAAATGGCTATCTCAATTTTGATTGCATGTATTCGGGGAAATGCTGGGCGTAAGAGGAGGTTTGTTTGCCCTCCAATCATTTTTGACTATTTCAAAGGGCACTAGCCCTTTCAATTTCAAATTGAATGAGCCCTTTTTGAAGTTTTTACGACAACGCTTTCTATAAGAAAAACCTCATATGTCCCGAGAGCATAACTTCCAACCCTTGCTCTGAGGGCTGTGGGGGGAGTTTCGTTCTCAAAAACATAATTTCCGGACATTTAAACTACGTCGAACAAATGGTTATCTCAAAATGTTGATTGGTTGTGTTTGGGGTAATGGTGGGTGTGAGAGGTGTTAGTTATCCTCCAATCACTTTCGACTATTAAAAAGGGCAAAAACCCTTCTGATTTTCAATCGAATGAGCCCTTTTTGAAGTTTCTACAACATCGCTATCTAAAGAAACCTTATATGCCCCCGGGGTATAACTTACAACCCTTGCTCTGAGGGCTCTGAGAAGGTAATCATCCTAAAACGTCTCACTTCTAAAATGTTCAATGATGTTGGATGACATAGCTATCTTACAATTCTTATTGGGCGCGTATTGGGGAATGGTGGCCATAAGAAGGGGGTTTGCTATCCTGCAAAAACTTTTAACTGTCACAAATGCCACTTGCCCTTTGAATTTCTAATCGAATGAGATCTTTTTCAAGTTTCTATGACAAAGGTTTCAATAAAAACCTTATATGCCCCCAGGGCGTAACTTACAACCCTTACCCTGAGGACTGTAGGGGCAGTGTCATCCTCAAAGATATAATTTCCGGACCTTTCAACTTCTTTGAAGAAAATGGATATCTCGAAACTTTGATTGGATGTGTCTGGATAAATAGTGGGCGTGGAAGGGGTATTAGTTGCCTTCCAATCACTTCCGACTATTAAAGATGGCATTAGCCTTTTCAATTTCCAATTAAAAAAGCCCTTTTGAAGTTTCTACGACAATGTTTTACATAAAAAACTTATATGCCCCCCGGGCATAACTTACAACCCTTGCCCTGAGGGCTATGGGGGGGGGATGTCATCTTCTCAAAAATATGCTAAAAAATCTAATTTCCAGAACTTTCAACTACGTTGAACAAAATGGATATCTCAAAATTTTCATTGGATGTGTTTGGGTAAATGGTGGGCGTGGAAGGGGTGTTAGTTGTCTTCCAATCACTTTCGAATATTAAAAAGGGCACTAGACATTTCAATTTCCAATCGAATGAGCCCTTTTGAAAGTTTCTACGACAACTCCTTTGAGACGAAGAGACCTGGTATGGGGAAACAAACAGTTCGATACGAAGTCCTCAAAAATGTTTGGGGGAATGGTGGGCGTGAGAGGGGGGTTAGTTGCCCTCCAATCACTTTCAACTATTAAAAAGGGCACTAGCCCTTTGAATTTCCAATCTAATGAGCCTTTTTTGAAGTTTTTACCACAACGCTTTCTATAAAAACCTTATATGCCCCCAGGGCATAACTTACAACTCTTGCCCTGGGGGCTGTAGGGGAGTTTCCTCCTCAAAAATATAATTTCTATCTGGAAATCAACTACGCTGAACAAAATGTCTATCTCAAAATTTTGATTGGATGTGTTTGGGGAAATGGTGGGCGTGGAAGGGGTGTTAGTTGTCTTCTAATCACTTTCGACTATTAAAAAGGGCACTAGACATTTCAATTTCCAATCGAATGAGCCCTTTTTAAAGTTTCTACGACAACTCCTTTGATACGAAGAGTCCTGGTATGTGGAAAAAAATAGTTCGATACGAAGTCCCCAAAAATGTTTGGGGGAATGGTGGGCGTGAGAGGGGGGTTAGTTGCCTTCCAATTACTTTCAACTATTAAAAAGGACACTAGCCCTATGAAGTTCCAATCCAATGAGCCTTTTTTGAAGTCTCTACCACAACACTTTCTATAAAAATCTTATATGCCCCCAGGGCATAACTTAAAACTCTTGCCCTGGGGGCTGTGGGGGTTTCCTCCTCAAAAATATAATTTCTATCTGGAAATCAACTACGCTGAACAAAATGGCTATCTCAAAATTTTGATTGGATGTGTTTGGGGAAATGGTGGACGTGGAAGGGATGTTAGTTGCCTTCCAATCACTTTTGATTATTGAAAAGGGCAAAAGCCACTCCAATTTCCAATCGAATGAGCCCTTTTCAAAGTTTCTACGACAAATTTTTCGATACAAAGGGCCTCTGGTCTAAAAAAAAAAAAAAAAAAAAAAAATCAATACATTGCGCCAACATCGTTCTTTACTTAGGCAGTGCGATTGCGTGGACTCTGATTGTGGCCCCGTTCCTATCTTTAACTAGGATGAGTCCGGATTGACTACTCCCTCTCAATTTATTATCATACCAGTGCAATATTTTACTATTATCCCGTCTAGCTGCATCTTCCAGATCCTCAGTAATTTTATACAAGCCCCTTCTCCTGTCTATTAAAGATAAAGCCTTTTCCCTAATATTCCTACCTGCGCTCTTAACTTTCTTCCCTAAAACACCATCAGCAACTTCACAAATTGTTCTCCTTTAATTATTCCATCCATCTTCCACATTCTCAAATTTTAAAACCCTGAATTTTAGTATTCAACTGTTCCTGGAAAGTTTCTCTCAAATTCTCATCCTGGAGTCTAACAACATCATAGCTTCCCGGGAGGCAGTTACCCTTCCAAAATTTCAGGTTTAAATTACCCCAGACACTACTTGATAGCTATCTTTACTTTTAACATCAACAACAGCACTCCTTTATACCCTAGTATCTTGTATTGATCCTGCCAGTCTTCGGTTTATAATTAAATAATCAATAAGGTTTGCTGTCTTACCATCACGAAAATACCATGTTAACTTATGGGCCATTTTATGACCAAACACCGTAAGCAATTAGTATTAATTAAAAGTTGTGTCTGGTACAACTTTTATTTAAACAACCAACAACCCAAGGAGAATTCGAGAAAGTTGCGCCCGGTACCACTTTTCCTTAGCAAATGCAAGCTTTATGAGAACCAGTTTTGACTCTCATTATTCAAGTAAACCTCATGGACTTAACCAACACAATGCCTCCACAGGAAGGTCTAGTTCTCTCCACACTCATGGATTTAAGCCGTTCAGAATTTTAAACAATCAAATCTGTTTTCTTTTTAATACTTTAGTTATTCGTAACATGGCTTCAGGTAATGACAGAAGACATACTAGCAAAACGAAAAAAGATAAAAAAAAAAGTCTAAAGGTCACTAATTTTTGAAGAAACTATTACTATTTCTGGAAACATCTTTCGCCATAGCTGAATTTCTTCGACGCCAACATTGTCACAATAGCTTATATCCAGATACTTCAACTTTGAGCAGTTTAAAATTATCCTAAAAGGAAATATATATATATATATATATATATATATATATATATATATATATATATGTATATATATAGCACAGAGAACCAGGGAAAATATATTAAATGGACAATGTTAGGATAGTGAAATAAAGCAACCAATTACTTCTCAGAAACCAAATATTTTTCTAAACAATCATCTTCTTACAATCACCCCTCCCCCCCCCCACACGCACAACATAGTAAAAAAAAAAGGTATTAAACTCCAATTAAACAGAAACTCAACACAATAGTCTTTAATCTTTCCACGGCAAAATATGTTTAATGGACAAAAGAAGGGATAATGAAACAAACAAAAAAAAAATGAATACTTTCTTAAAAATTAGCCATTCTTCTAAGCAGTCGTTTGTGATCTTCTTAGTATCGACACCACCCCCCCCCCCCCAAAAAAAGATAGTCATAATATAAGGTATGTCATCTAATTACCTAATGACTGTCATTAGGTCTTACATTAAATATTATTTTGATCCGAATTATCTATTTTACCCGTAGAGCCTAATTATCTCATTAGTCATAATTTGATACTTTTTTTTTCAATTTATGTACTTGCATGTAAAACCTTGAATAAATTTTCTTTGTTTTTTCTTTAAAGCAAAAAAAAAAAAAAAAAAAAAGAACCTGTTGTCCTTGCACCTGGATCATTCCTAACGCTTTACAACGTTGTGATACTGTTGACTCATCTAATTTGAATGTTTTTCCAGGCTGTGCCTGTTTTTGGCTCTACGAAATTCAGCCTGGTGTCTGAAATGGGTTTTGATCCCTCCAATTCTTTGCCTTCTGGTTTTTCGGTACCCCGACTTCTTGGGAGGATGCAAAGAAGGAAGCTTTGAATAGATTGGGATGGAGGAGGAGCGTGCGCAGCTGTGTTGGCCTCAGGCGGCTTGGCGTTGCAGTGAGTGGTTTAGTAGTAGCAGTAGAATATTCTTTTGGGGGAGGTGAATTAAAAGGATTATATTTAGACTTAATTAAAGACTAAACTCCATTTTATCCTAAACCCAAAAAATGACAAGGAGAGTATGCCCCGAATGTTGCTACAGGGCAACGTTAAACTGTTTGATATGCAATGACTGTGGATCATACTTCCACGAACAATGGTGCTGGAATTGAACGTAATGGACTAAAAGTTGGCTATGCCTAGATTGTTCTGTGAAAAAGGATAGTTTAAACAAGGATAATCCAAAAAAGGTAATTACTTTTGCTGATACTTATTCCAGTCAACCCCAGCCTCTCCCAATTACTCCCCCTCGTCATCTATCGGGCAATGACCTGGCGAACATTGTGATGGAAATTCAATCGCCCCCTCTAGCTCCAAACCTTCCAAGTAATAATGACCACCTCGAAGCCAACAAATCTAATGCCTCCTGCCAGACTGAAACTACTACTTGTGGCAATTGTTGTTCTAATCCTCTATCGGACTTATCACTTCTTTCCCTTATAGTAATGAGAGATAAATTAGAATTAATAAGCAAGGAAATATCTGCAATCATAGACCTTAGGTCACGTCTAAATGAAATCCCTCCAAAGTCGTCTGATGCTAATGAGGATCAAAATCAGGAAATTATCATTAACAAATCCCACCCGGATAAATATGCCATTGTTTCCTGTAACAAAGAGGTGATGAAACAAACTTGTATTTTTCAAAAGTTCGGTTACCTTGGGGATAACATAATTAAGAGTTCATCTGACCTGGAGAACATGAAGTTGAATACTAATGAATGCAAACTAAAGGTCAAGTCAATCAAGATAAGTGGTCATGAACTGACTACACATAAGGGTGTATGCGAATTCTCCTTGAATGATATTTGCAAAAAAGGCAAAAAATGTAAATATCTGCATGTTTGCAAAAGTTTTAATGTTGGGGGTGAGTTTTAAGTCTCTGACTGCCAACTATTACACCAGAAAGTTTGTTTTAAGTTTGGAAGTGGTCGTTGTTTTGGTTGTGACCGGATTCATTTGAATCATGGCTATGGCGCATTCAAAAAACTTTTTAATAATACCAGAAAGAGTTATCATCAACTGTCAAACTCTCTCCCGTGTATTATCACTATGAATATTGAGCACACAAAAATCGAAGTTCGCCACACCAGCCCACTGTTTCCACCAGTCCTCAAAAGCGACATGAATACGAATTATCAACGTCATCGAAGAAACCCTTTCAGGAGATATCCATATTACGTTCCAGCTCCCTCCTATTTAACTTGCCAAATTAGTCCATCTCCTCAGTCCCGTTATTTACATCAAATGAACCCAAGAACTTACAACAAGTCTACAATAACAAATCAAGAAACCCTGGTTTGATACATTGCTGCTCCTCCTACATATTTTCCAGAATCCTTCTAGCGAATGTAAGGTCACTGGTAAATAAAATGGATGAACTTCAAATTAGTCTTGACAAAAACCAGATAGATATTGCTTGCCTTACCGAAACATAGTCTGCAACTGAAGACTTTTGCTCCATTCCAAATTATATTTCCCATTTTAAGCCCAGGATAGACAAAGATGGTATCCCTCTATCTCATGATGGGGGAGTAGCTTTTTTTTGTCAGTATACCCTTCCTAATAGGATTCTTTCATTTTCCGAAATAGGGAACAACTCCAAACTGAAGTTCTATTGCTCTGGACCAAACCCAAAAACCTCGCAAATTAAGCATTTTGTATGATTTTTTGTATTGTTTATTTCCCTCCCTATAGTGGGTTTAAGGAGGAGCTGACGGTATATCTGCAACATTATACTGACAGAATTCGTTGCGACTATCCCTATGCTGCAATTACATAATGTGGTAATTTTAATGAGCCAGACCAAAAGTGGCTTAGCTCTGCTCTTAGCCTTGATCAAGTGGTCAAGTCGCCTACACGCGGTGATAAAACCCTAGACTTAATTTTTACCAACATTGAAGATTACTACTGTGTCCCCAAAGTGGCCCCTCCATTAGGGGCAAGTGACCATCTATGCATCTTTTGGACCTCCTTATCTTCCTTTCCCTCTAAGCAATTTATCAGTTACTCTAATAGACCCATTACTGACGAGAAGGTTGCCCATTTCAAATTAAAACTTAGTTCAAAATCTTGGGCCAATATCCTATGTCTTACCAGTGGTAATGAAATGGCTTCTAAGTTTTCAGCGGAACCTTTCCAGTTATATTGTGACACCTTTCCAGTGAAAAATGTTACTCGCAAACCTAACTGCAAACCGTGGATGAATAAAAAAAATTTTGTGCCTAATAAATGAACGAGATAAACTCTTTAAGGAAGGATTTTTCCAAGAATCTCGAAAGCTTAGAAACATCGTTGTTAGCGAAATCCGTAAAGCAAGAAAGGAGCATGGTGCGCACGTGCTCAATAAGTTATTGTATTCGGACCCTAAGAATTTCCACAAGTGTCCAAGGTCTCTTCAAAATTTTTCTTACTGGACAGTAATGGTGACCCAGTGGGTGCGGATGTCATAAATGATCATTTTGCTTCAATTTGTAAAATTCACCCGCCACTCCAGCATATGCCGGCCAACAGTGCAGTGAGTGACATTCCTGTGATTGAAATTCATCAGACTCAACTTAAACTCGAAACTCTTGATACAAATAAGTCAGTATACCCAGGTGATATCCCTACCAACTTGATTGTGGAATGTGCCCAGTATTTAAGTGTACCTCTAACTACTATTTTTAACCAATGTTTTGTAGATCGTAGTTTTCCAGTGTGTTTTAAACGAGCTATTATATCTCCTATACCAAAAACTAAGACCCCATAAGTTCCCTCTGACTTAAGACCAATATCAATAACCTCCATTTTCTCTAAAATCTTTGAAAGTTTTATTTACCATTTCCTTTTTGACGATATTCATGACAACATCAACCCAAATCAGTTTGGCTTTAGGCCGAATCATAGCACCACGCATTGCTTAATTTATATACTTGACACTATTTTCAAACATCTTGAGTTGAATAGTTCCTACGTTAAGGCTGTTTTTGCTGATATTAGCAAAGCCTTCGATAATTTGGATCATCAGACAGTTATATATAATGCAAGGGCTTTAGGTACAAGAGATTTTGTTTTACGTATGTTAGCTAGCTTTTTTTCGGGCTATGAGCAATGTGTAGTCATTCCTAACGAGGATTCACCAGGATTGTTCTTAATTTCCTGTGGAGCACCTCAAGGGACTAAGTTTGGTCCTTTAGCATTTCTAATTGCTTTTAATAAGGTTTTACCAAGTTTTGGCAACTCTTTTAAATTTGCGGATGATTTGACATTACTGAACCTTTGTAAAACATCTAATACTTTGAATGTTAGACTCGATTCACTAATTAACAATTTAAAGAATGATCTTGACAATGTCAAACTCAACTTAAGCATATCCAAAATCAGTTTCATGTTATTTTCTTTTTTTAAAAATATACCCCCTATCAATAGTTACCTTTGCATACCAAATTTAAAAACTGTTAAACTGCTTGGTGTGCAGTTGGACAAGGACCTTAAATAGAATTCCCACATTTCCCACTTATTTAAGTCAGGTTGTTTTCTCCTTAAATCTTTCTCTCTTCTCAAACGTTTCTCCATATCAATCCAAAACCTTAAAATAATTTATTGTTCTTATATAAGACCCTGTCTGGAATATGCTTGCCCTGTCTGGCACCCTGGGTTGACCAAAGACCAATGTTCTAAAATTGAAAGTATTCAAAAAAGAGCAATAAAAATTATTCTGGGGACGGCCTATACTACATACAATGAAGGTTTGGCTAGACTTGAACTTATTACATTGGAATCACGACGTCACATCCTTACCATGAACTTTGGTCTCAGGTGCCTTAATTCTGACTATCATCGACGTTTTCTCCCTACCTTTAAAGAAAATCCCCCAACCCTTCCTAATACAAGGCTCAATGCTCTTAGAGCTCCAAATACCCAACTGGACCTGTATCCCCAAATGTTGACCATGAGGTACAAAAACTCTTTTGTCCCCTATTTTGTTTCCTATTTTAATAATTGATATAACTTTTGTTTTATGTTTATCCCCTGACATCAGTTTTATTATTGATTCAATTTTTTGTTTTATGTTTATCACATAACATTTGTTTTGTTATGGTAATTCTGACGTGCTTATGCTAGCTTTTGTGTTATTTTAGCCAATAAATATTATTCTTCTTCTAAATTGTGTTTTTTTTGTTTTTTTTTATTGGGGAGAGGGGCAATTTTGTTTTTTTTTTTTTCAATGGAAATCCAAAATAAAGGTAATTTTAAAAAAGAATAGAATTTAGAGATTTTTCTATCAATTAAGCTTGTGTCCGTATAAATAAGCTTTCAATAGACACATCTCTAAATTCTAAGAGAAAAACGATTTTGATACTACCATAGCCCTACGAACATTGCGCTTAATTCTTTTTGACGCGAGGACCTTAGTGACCCCAGTAATTGGCTTAGTACAACCTTTTAGGGTGGCAATTGAAATGAAAAACAGACATACATAAAGACTTCAATTTGCGCAGAGATACTGGGGATACTTTACAAAGCCTGGTTGCAATACATAAATAAAAGAGATTCAGCTTACATTCCTTCTTATTTTAAAACAAGATGAATTAGCCGTCCTAATACGAATCAAATCAGTGAACAGGCGCCATTAGTCGCTAGAGAAAAAATTATCGCCACATCTAAACTTTGCTCTTTGGCCGAGGGGTGTAATTTGCGATGGGACAGGGGGACAACTGCCCCTTCCAGTCCCCAGTTTGCCCCCCTCCCCCAAGCTGAAACTTGGATTCTTGAAAAAACCCTGTCAAAACTACGAAAACAGAGAAACAGGTCAGTTTTCTTTAGTATGTCCTTGCCTGTGTAGTACTATATGGCTCTTTATTTTTTATTTTTCACTGCTTTTTTACTTGATTCGGGAAAATTGGCTCCAACTCCCCCCCCCCCCAGGATTTTGACGAAATTAGGCCACTGCTTTGGCTAAATATAATGGTCTTTCTTTTGTTTTGTTTTTTCCAGTCAATTCTCTGGTTCCGTGTAGTTTACTTCAAAAGATTTTCTTTTATATATATATATATATATATATATATATATATATATATATATATATATATATATATATATATATATATATATATATATATATATATATATATATATATATATATATATATATATATATATATATATATATATATATATATATATATATATATATATATATATATATATATATATATATATATATATATATATATATATATATATATATATATATATATATATATATATATATATATATATATATATATATATATATATATATATATATATATATATATATATATATATATATATATATATATATATATATATATATATATATATATATATATATATATATTATGTGTACATACTTGTATATACGCTTTTATGCACTTTTTATACCTTAATATACTTTTATATATACTTTATATATATTGTATATACACTTATACTTTTTATTATATATATTCTTTATGTATATACTCGCACTTTTTCTATATACTTGTATACACATTTTTTTTTATTTTTTTTTATCGATGCCTCGTATTAATACAAATGATACCAGTAAAAAGACTGCAGTAGTCGCTAGGTAAAGAATTCTCACCAGATTTAATATTTGAATGTTCTTTCATTTGTTTGGTATTTTTTCAGTCACTTCTCTAGTCCGGTACAGTTTGTTTAAAAATTTAGTCATTTTTTCATTTATACACACTCTTTTCCCTTCCCTTTCTTAGAGCCTTGTGGAAGCCTTAGGGGAATCCTTTGCTAAAACGTCTGCTCATCACTGCAGCCTCATAGACAGACAGCTAATTTTCCTTGTTTAAAAATCAGACTCTTTTTTTGTATTAAATTGTCATATATAGGTAGGGCCGTATCCAGGATTTTTTCGGGGAGTGTTTTACAAAAGATTTTTTATTCGGGGAAAGTTTACAATTTTTTTTTTTTAACGAATGAAAAATGTATATATATTCGTTTTTGTTACGTGTTTACGAGTCGGGCAAGTATTTTTTTTTGGGGGGGGTCACCCCCCCTGGATACGGCCTTGTAAATAGGCTTATAAACAATACATACTGGGGATGTTTTAATGAGCCTTATTTATGATAATTTATCAAAGAGAGCTTTAGCTTACTTACCATTCCTAAAAAAGTCACTCAGCAGTCTTAATACAGATCACATCAATACACAAGCTTCAGTAGTCGCTAGAGCAAGATCTTGTCAATGTAACCTTTGAATCACAGTATAAATATTAAACAGTAGCGAATAATTGGTTCAGAAATGGGACACATCACGGCGCGCGGAAAGGGATGTTTCCCTTTACGTCACAGCAATAGCTTCAGTTGCTACTTGGAATTAAATCAGATCATTTGTCATTACGTGTGCGCGAAGGCGGAGTCATGAAGAAAGGTATTCGACTGATGTATCCCAAAAATCTTTAATGAAAAGTATAGGATTTTTCGCTACTGTTTAATATTTATACTATGCTTTGAATGGTCCTTTTTTCAGTCAGTTCTCTAGTTCAGGTGCAGTTTATTTTCAAAAATTAGTCTTTTCTTCTGTTTTTGCTTTCCCTTCCCTTGTTAACTTTTCCTTCCCCTTTCCCTTCTTTGTTGACTTTTTCCCTTCCCTTGTTAAGAGCGTTCTGGACGGCTTGGCAAAATTCTTTGATGAAACATTGACTTCGTCTTTTTTTTTCCTGGCTGAGAATCATCCCGGTTTGGTTTCTCACTTCTTTCTTTAATTTTGTTCAAACGCTGAATGGATACAATTAAATTTAGAGGTTAAGCGCCTAAGAGGTAAGAAAGAAAATGCTTTTAGTATCAACGCTTATTTCAATTCTTATACTTCAAATTTTGAGAAAAAAGTTGCCAAAATTTTGTTCCAAGAGCAGTTGATAAATGCCTTTTCGAAATCAGAAGTCAAACACGAAGGAACAACTCCATGTGGAGGGTAACTTTTGGTATTTTTTTGTACGTTTATCACAAGTAAAATTTATTCCTTTTTTATATTCACTTATTTTTATCTTTACCTCTATATTCCTTTCTCTTCTTTGACTCCAGAGCAGAAACTTAGCTCCTTTGGCTGCTTTTGGTAGTCGTTTTCTGTAGTCGTTAGCCCTGACTAAAGAGCAGAAACTTAGCTCCTTTGGCTGCTTTTGGTAGTCGTTTTCTGTAGTCGTTAGCCCTGACTCCAGAACAGAAACTTAGCTCCTTTGACTGCTTTTGGTAGTCGTTTTCTGTAGTCGTTAGCCCTGACTCCAGAACAGAAACTTAGCTCCTTTGACTGCTTTCGGTAGTCGTTTTCTGTAGTCGTTAGCCCTGACTCCAGAACAGAAACTTAGCTCCTTTGGCTGCTTTCGGTAGTCGTTAGCCCTGACTCCAGAACAGAAACTTAGCTCCTTTGGTTGCTTTTGGTAGTCGTTTTCTGTAGTCGTTAGCCCTGACTCCAGAACAGAAACTTAGCTCCTTTGACTGCTTTCGGTAGTCGTTTTCTGTAGTCGTTAGCCCTGACTCCAGAACAGATACTTAGCTCCTTTGACTGCTTTCGGTAGTCGTTTTCTGTAGTCGTTAGCCCTGGCTCCAGAACAGAAACTTAGCTCCTTTGACTTCTTTCGGTAGTCGTTTTCTGTAGTCGTTAGCCCTGACTCCAGAACAGAAACTTAGCTCCTTTGACTGCTTTCGGTAGTCGTTTTCTGTAGTCGTTAGCCCTGACTCCAGAACAGAAACTTAGCTCCTTTGGCTGCTTTTGGTAGTCGTTTTCTGTAGTCATTAGCCCTGACTCCAGAACAGAAACTTAGCTCCTTTGACTGCTTTCGGTAGTCGTTTTCTGTAGTCGTTAGCCCTGATTAGCCGTTAGCCCTGATTAGCCGTTAACCCTGAATCAAGAGCAGAAACTTAGCTCCTTTGGCTGCTTTTGGTAGTCGTTTTCTGTAGTCGTTAGCCCTGATTATTACTAGGATGTGTTCATTTTGACGCAAAATGTCTCACGCAAAGCGGACGTAGCATAGAATAAAGCAGTCCATATCAAATGAATGCATTTGGCCCGGTAAAAAAGTAAACAACTAAACAGAAACTTGGATTGCTGAGAATGTGGTTTTCAAAGTGTCAGCTGAAAGCAGCCGCTGTAATATAACATATAGGCATCTGAACGCCAGGTACCTCATCCTATTCTAGGTAAGTATGGAGGGGTGAGGCTCAGGGCCCTGCCCTCTCCAGAAATCCTAAATTTGTCCAAATTTCTGGGCAATTGTCATTTAAAATATCGATAATTTTTCTTATTATCACCCCTCCTCCCCCCGAAACATAAAAAACTCACGTACGTGCCTGTTTCATTATGTAAGTATTACCTTGAGCATCCAATTTCAGTTATTTCTCGGTTTCCAGTGACATCTAGCGACTCTAAGTTTGGGCAGCATTCAGCAACAGCAAATAAGTCAGCATCGGAAATAACCCGTAGACCAGCCAATCCTAATTTCTTCAGAATTTGAAAAGACTGCACAAGTTGACTAACACGAACTGATGCGGCACATGCACTAAAATATAATTTATTATTAAATTTTATTAGTATTTATAATTTATTTTGTAAATTAAAATAAATAAAGTGTAGTTAATTGAGAAGATAAATTAAAAAGATAATTGAAATATGAATCAAAATAATAATATCACTATTAATCCTTATATAATATAAGGACTACATAATAGAACTACACAGTATAATGGTTTTTTCTTTATTTCTCTAGGAATTTTCAGGGCCTCCTACGGAATAGCGGGCTATTCTACTAAGATAATGTGCCAGTTACCAGCTTACCAGTTGCTGGCATACCGGTTACCAGGATTTGACTGTAAGTAAAGATAGTCGAACTTACAGTCTGCTAAAAAACAAGAAAGATATGCCATCGCAAAGTGTACAAAATACAGAGTTTGAAAACTCACAATTCCTTTATGCAGACTATTATCCCCTACTTTTAAAGAAGAAATAGTGACAATTCTGATCGCTTCAAAGTAAGTATCTATCTTGTCAAATTCAAAACTCTCCAGTTTTATTTTCAACTGTTCTTTGAAAGCTCTAAAACTATCCCTTTATCCACACTATTGTCATCTATTATTTTAAGAACGAATAATGACGACTTTATTTGTCCCAAAGTGGATATTCTTTATGAAACTTGTCGATAAATTAAAATAAACTAAAAACTTAAAGGCAATCCATTGGGGCTACTCCTGCGTTGGGGTAGCCTAACGGTAACCGATTAATTGCCTTGCCTCTGTTCAGCCTCATTTTTTATTTTCATCTACTTATTCTAACACAACCTGACTCCAACGTCTAGGGGGTAACGTGGTTCGATTTCAACCAGCCTTAATTTTCAAATATTGCGTAAAACCGCCTAACTTTCGGCTATATAATGACAAAAAAAAAACATTTGCCTTAGTTGACAAGTGGAAAAATTTCAACTATTTGATATTATTAATATGTAATCGAAAGTATTTCTGTCTATCAATATTTCCGGATTACTTAATTATTACGTTACTACAGACGTTCTAGGTATAATATAGACGATTCTCCCCAAAATAAAACCAATGCCCTTAGACTAGCCTTAATAAAGTAGACCATAGATTTCCGGGAAAACTTTTCTTTGTTTTCAAAGACACCTGATTCCTGGAAGTTCACCCTTAGAAGTTCTATCGACAAGTATAATTTATGTCTATCCATACGTTTATAAGGTCATTCTAGGCGTTCTAGAGCTTTCAAATAACAGTTGAATATGAAACTAAAGAGTTTTTAATTTGAGAAGATGGATAGAATAATTTTAGGATTTAGTTCCCGAAGCAGCAGAAGAAGTCTTAGGGGGAAAGGTTATAAACGCAGCTAGGAATATTATTGAAAACGCTCTCTGTCTATCAGTACAATTATAAGATGATTTTACAAGTTCTAGACCTTTCAAATAATAGTTGGATATGAAATTAGAGAGTTTTGAATTTGAGAAGATGGATGGAATAATTTTAGGATTTTGTTCCCGAAGAAGCAGAAGGTGTCTTATGAAGAAAAGTTAGAAACGTTGCTAAGAATATTAGTGAAAACGCTTTCTATTTACCAATATAATTATAAAGTCATTTATAATTCTACTATATAATCAAATGGAAAGTTTTGAACTTGAGAAGATAGACGGAATAATTTTAGGATTTTGCTCCCAAAGAAGCAGAAGATGTCTTAGGAAGAAAAGTTAGAAACGTAGCTAGGAATATGAGTGAAAACGCTCTCTGTCTATCAATACAATTATAAGATCACTTTATAAGTTCTTGACCTTCCAAAGAACAGTTGGGTATGAAACTGCAGAATTTTGAATTTGACAATGGAATACATGGATGGAATGATTTTAAGACATTACTTCTGAAATAACAGAGGATATCTTAGGGAGGAAAGTTAAAAAAAAACAGCTAGGAATAATCGCAAAAACGCCTTAAGCTTGGAAAAAGACAAAAAAAGGGTCTGCTGCTGAAAAGATCACCCGAATAAGATAAGATAGATGAGATTTATTCTTCATTAAATACACATACAATGTGACATGTTACTATTCCCCCAAAGGCTCATTGGCCTGTAGTGAGAAGAGCAGATTCCTCAGTTTGTCAAAAATGTGAGATGGTCGTGAAAACAAGAAAGCATCTAATAAAAGAATGTCCGGCGCCAGTCGGAGGCATTTCATAAACTGGATGTGAAGCTAGAGGACTTGGTTGGGGAAGGTAATATCGAACAATCGGCGAAATATATGGTAAGAATTGGGAACTAAACAGTAGTCCTCCGCCCCTAATTATATTTTTTGCCTGGAGGGTATAAGCCATTGTGGTCAGAACTTTGACTGAATTTAGTGAGTCCGCTCACTAAAATAATAACTAAAAAGATGGCTAATCCTACCAATTTCCGTATACGGTCTAAGTGTTTATATCCTCCTTTAACTAATTTATATAATTTACATATTATTGTACCCCTACCTACTTTAATAATCAGTGTAACCTGAAATCAATGAAAACAAGAATTACTCCGTATTCAATTCATATTGGTAAAAGTTGACAGTTACGTGAAGACATATGATAGATCGACAGGTCGATAAATGGTTAGATGAACAGCCGGCCACCAGTAATACCCTCCAAAAGCCACGCCAGAGGAAACTGCCATTCGGAATAAGCACTACAAATATCATTTCCAACTTGGCCAACTTCGCACAGGGAAATTAATAAAAAAAAGTCTAAAAATTAAGACGTCTTAAGGATTTAACTGACTGCACCAATCAATCAACACTTTTCAGCTGACTCGGACAGAGTTATCCACGCAGCAAGACCAGGCATTATTCTAGTCACATCGCCAATTTTCTAAATAAGAACTTGTGCCATTCCCGGGCAACTATTTTGCAATGTTTGGCGTGAGAGATTCTTCAGAAAAACTTTAGGGGGGGGGGGTGCTTGAACAGCATTCATGCACAAGATGAGTCAAAATTTAACATGAACTCGAAGTTTTCAGTTTAGTGAATCTCCTTTCAAAGAATACGAAAAACCAATAAGAGAGAAAACGGAAGTATTCTATGCATACATTTTCTGTTTTCTATCTATACGAATACGAAAAGTTTCTATTCAAGTTCCAAAAATATTCATTTATAATTAGTCCGCTCAATTTCCGATTTTGAGGCAACTTTAATCAAGTCCAACAAGTTTTCTTCTATGGTTATGATTAATTTCAAGCTACTTCTTAACTCCCTTACCAGTTACAGTCCCCCCCCCTCCACCACCAATTTACGCTACTGAGGCTAGGTTGCAATGTATATTGTTGTTCTTTTTGTCTCAGGCGATAACAAACAGTTTCCTCTTTTATTCATCTCCCATGCAAAGATTCTCTAAGGTGCTTGAAGCAACCAAAACCGTGTTTTTGAGTATGCTTCTCTATTGCCACCATTGACTACCTTGGGAACATAATGAAGAAAACAATTAAATAATTTCAAAAATTGTTCCCTTTTAGTAGACCTAGTTGGCGAAATAAAAAAATCTTCGATAAACTTGCAAAAAGATAAAAACTTCCAAAGTCCCTAAAACTAACGCACTCCTAGTGTAATAATTTTTTTCGGCAAAAGCGGGCTTTTGAATCTTTTGACTATCAATGAGTTTTGCCTCAGGAAAAAAGAATTCAAGGAGAAAGAAAAAAAACGAAAGTGATGAACAGCCGGCCACCAGTAATACCCTCCAAAAGCCAAGCCAGAGCAAGGTGTCATTCAGAATAAGCACTACAAATACAATTTCCAACTTGGCCCACTCCGCACATGGACATTAATAAAAAAAATATATCTAAAAACTGAGACGTTTTAAGGATTTTACTGGCTGCACCAATCAATCAACACTTTTCAGCTGATTCGGACAGAGTTATCCACGCAGCAAGACCAGGCATTATTCTGGTCACATCACCAATTTTCTAAAAAATAACTTGTGCCATTCTCGGGCAACTACTTTGCAATGTTTGGTGTGACAGATTCTTCAAAACAACTTTAGGGGGGAGTGCTTGAACACAAAATGAGTCAAAACTGAACACGAACTTGAAGTTTTCAGTTTAGTGAAATCTCCTTTCAAAGAATACGAAAAACCAATAAGAGATAAAACTGAAGTATTCTATGCATACATTTTCTATTTTCTATCTATCTGTATATTTTTTGTTCTCTATAACTTGTCTATTTTTTTCCTGTCTACACATTAGAAGAATAACAACGGCAGTATATCAGTTTAATTATCTTTAGTTTTTTAATTAATAAATCTTCAGGAATCAATCGTCCCTGTTCCTGATAATAAAAGCCATAGCTCCTTTAAAAACAATCATTTTTTTTATCCAAATTTCTCATGAAAGACTCATTATAAAAAGTAACGGTTTATGAAAATGTACTTTTAGGCTTAAGGGGGCAGTTGAGAAGTGATTTATTATAGGTCCTTAATAAAAAAAAAAGCGATAACATTATCTATTAGCCATAGATGAGCCATTACAAACATAAAATTAGCCACAAAAGAAAAAGCCATGATATTAGTTTAACACTAATAACAAACCCAAAATGAATTATTTATACGAGTGATATAACTTATAAATACTAACAACACTAATAGCATAATAACTACTAATAAAACTAATACCTCAACACAGGACAATTAACGACCTCGTGTTTTTTGCTCTAATAACGGCAGCACAATCGCTACATCATTTTGCACAAAAAATACACTAAAGAAAAACTGAAATTACCACTATCACGCATAAAGATCCTATCTAGCATCTTCATACTCCTGAGGTTTTTGTCAAAACAGTTTGATAAGCTGTTCTCAAAGGAAGGATCAGCAGTGCAATGCATGTTCAGTCTTACTTTGATCCTCCTGGTCCTTGCCCTGCTGATCCTCCCTTTGATAACAGTTCATGATCCTCCTGATCCTTGCCCTTCTGATCCTCCCTTTGAGAACAGCTCGTGATTTTCCTTTTTCTCCCCTTGAGAACATGATCCTCAACAGCTCATGATCCTCCCGATCCTTGCCCTGCTGTTCCTCCCTTCGAGAACAGCTAGTGATCCTCCCTTTGAGAACAGCTGCCGATCCTCCTGATCCTTACCCTGCTGATCCTCTCTTTGAGAACAGCTGCTGACCCTCCTGATACTTCCTTTGAGAACAGCTGGTGATCCTCCTGACCCTTTCCCTACTGATCCTCCCTTTGAGAACAGCTGCTGATTCTCCTGATCCTTGCCTTTCTGATCCTCTTTTTGAGAACAGCTCGTGATCCTCCTTATCCTCCCTTTGAGAACAGCTGCTGTTCCTCCTGGCCCTTGCCCTGCTGATCCTCCCTTTGAGAACAGCTTAGCAAAACAACTTTTGGCAAATATCTCAGAAGTATGAAAATGTCAGATACGATCTTTAAGCGTGACAGAGATGAAATTTCTATATGAAGAATAAATTAGATTCAGAAGAAAAGAAGATGAATGTGATTATAATTGGAAGCTAACCACCAGCCAATCTCAAGCTCTTCCAATTGAATTAGTGATGATAGTTGTTCAATAGCACCCACATCAAGATCTCCAGTCCGCCATAGGTCCAATACTTTCAATCCAGGGTTACCTTGTTTTATTGTTGCTACAAGATGTTTAATTTCATGTAAGTCACAAGATCCTGTTAAAAAAAAAAAATTCTTAGCAAGACTGCAATTTGGTGAAATTTCTTTTGAGTATATTTCTGGTTTAGGAAAAATAAAGAACATTTTCTATAATCCAACAATAGCTCAATGGTTTAAAACACAAAATAATACCTACAGACAATTTATCCCCCCCCCCAGCAAAAAAATTAAGCCGTTGCATCATAGAGAGGAAGAAAATAAGTCATCCCAGATGAGTTATATACTTTGTTGAACCAGCACGAGCCCAACATACCAACACAGTTTTAGTTTGGGAGTACAATCCCCCGAAAATAGTCATAGAGTCTGTTTTTCCCGACTGAATTGAAACTATTCAAGAACCGTTGCCTACGCTAAGAGGTCAAAACATTTTATTGGAAAGAAAATGAATGAATGAATGAATATTTATTTCCCATCATACAGTTAAACAACAAAACACGATGGAGTATTATGAAAATACAAGAAAGAAAAAGAACGAACTATGAACACATAACATAAACATCAAAACAAAATCAAAATAGAGTCATTTTCCCGGGGTGTGAAGATGGTCGGTTTGATAAACATTCGAACTGAGAGTCCCCTGCAAGGAGGAGCTCCGTAGCACCGAAACATCAAACCAAACAACCTAGGGATTTGTAGAAGGTATTTGACAAACTTAAAGTGAGATTTGCGCAGAGATTGCTTATCAACATCCATCGAACCGTCTCAAAAAGGCGCTAGATATAGTATATGCAGAAGGGCGAAACTATTGTACAACTTGGCCAGTAGCTTACGTGTAAGGCTAACTTGAGAATGAAAAATACTAGGATATGCTGCACGTATTTTTATCTCAGCATGTTTAATAAGGAGCTTTCTTGTATTCCTAACGGAAGATCCAATCGGTAAACACAGGTAAACTGGCTCTGATTTAGGGAAAATATCTAAAAAACCTAGTCGTACGCTTTCTGGAACTAAAGAATCAGGGCAATAAAAAAATAGCACTTGTGACTTAGCAGCATTAATAGATAGACCTGTGTTATCATAGCGAGTTGCAAGCTCATCAAAGTTACATTGTAAACTGGTAATGTAACGACACAGGCTCAACAGGTTGTCAGAATAACAGATTACATATGTATCAACACCTTTAGATACTCAGCTAGTAAGAAGATCAACCTGGGCAGGGAGAGCGGCATTATTATAAATGGTCGGGGATGTTATTGCTCCTTGTTTTATACCAACGTAAACTGGGAGGTCTTCTTCAGCGAACGAGACATCGAGTTTCAACCAGACTTTCAGATGGTGATACATGTAGTAAAGAGGTGATACATGTAATAAAGAGGTGATACATGTAATAAAGAGGTGAAACATGTAATAAAGAGGTGATAGATGTAGCACTATTAATAATAATAGTGCATAAACTTATGAAAAACTTTTCTGCAGGAGCGGACATTATATGTGCACAGCACCTTACGGCCGGGAGTGATATGTTATATAGTCATTTATCAGTACTTTTCAGATCATTTCTGATATTGGTATTGTTTCTGATTGTATGTTCCTTGATGTCGTAACACCTATCCTAAAAAAAAAAATTGTATTCTTCTTGCTCGTCGTATAGGCCCATTACAACTTCTAGTGTTTTTTCGAAGATTTTCGTGTTTTGATCGTAGATTGGGTAAATGAGCATTGAACTATGCCCCCATTTCAGTTTGGGTTTCAGTCGGGGCTAGGATATTTCCATGCTTTACGAAGTTTATGTTCTATTCTTCAAGATACGGACGTCGGGGAGAATATGCAATTATTGATCCTACCTTACTTTCAATTTTCTTAATGGTGAGATTTCAAGGTCTTAAAAAAAAAAAAAAAAAAAAAAAAAAAAAAAAAAAAAAAAAAACTGCTGACAAATAGATAATAATGCGTAACATATGCTAAAGAATGCTCTTTTTTTTAAGGAAAATAACATCTTGCTCCCACCCAATCACTTTTGACTCTTTAAAAGGGCAAAAGAACTTTTAATTTCGATCCAAACCAGCCCTCTCTTGGCTGGTTCACCTCCAAAGTTGTCTTGCAATCTCTTCCTGGGTCTTCCAGATAGATGGCAACCATGCAGTGTTGGTTCTGGCCTCTCTTGTGCCCAGAGCAAAAACTTAATTAGCCCCCCCCCCCTTTGTCTCACAAAAATTTTCGGGGCAAATTTGAACAAAATTTTCATTTATTAGCAAAATTTGAACACAAACATGGATTTTTGGAAAGTAGAAAAAGTATGCTTCATTATTTTTTCTATAGTTTTCTTTTCAGTAAACAATAGTTTTCATTTCAATAGTTTTCTACAGCAACTCTAGCAAGGCTTTAAAAACTGAAAAACAAAAATTCTTTACAAGAAGAATAATGTGTATTCTACTAATTCAAAATTTCAATAGTTTTTTGTAGCAAATCTAATAAGACTTTTACCACTTAAAAACATTGATATTTTACAAGAGGAAAAACTTCGTGTTTACTAAGTTTAGTTCCAATGGTTTTTATGGCAACTCTAGTAAGACTTTAAAAAACTCGAAAACATGGATTCTGATAAGGTAAAATGTGTGTTTTATTAAGTCTAAATTTCAATAGCAACTCCATAAGGTTTTTAACACGTAAAAACACGGATTTTTGTTAAATCCCAGAAGTTCCTTCTCTATTTCAGTTTTATAGCTAATTATTAAAGAAAGAGAAAAAAATAGTAATGAAGGACCAACATAAGCAGCTTTAATAAGGCAGTTAACTCTTAAAACATGAAGTCAATGTCGTAATTTAAAGAGATTAGCAAAATAGCGGCAAAATTGTTATCGTGATTCTCTCCTAGGTCACAGAAAAGGAGAGTAAGCAGTGACCTGAATTCTTGAAATTATTACCATGATTTATTACCATTATTACCATGAAATTTCTAAATTTCATAATTTAATGCGATTCCGGGTAAACTGCAAAATAAAAGGTAAAGATAAAGAATACGGTACTGTACTTTAATAGTCCCTACTGGCGGTGCTGATCTTCATTGCATGACCTTTCAGCCAGGAAGTACAATGAGGGGATGGGGGTCAGCCATCTCGTGCTTTCGCACACCCTTACTGTTTACCTTCCCCAGATTTCGTCAGGTACCCATTTAGAGCTGCTTCGACTCTCGCTGAGCTTAGAGAATGATGCCACTGACCCCCGTTCCAAACCAAAACCAGCAACAGCAGGGCTCGAACCCCTTCCTCGCGGATCCAGGATTTCAAGTCTAGTGTGCCAACCCCTCGAACCGCGATATTTTGTAGAATTCGGTCTGTATTCTTTTTCTTTATTTCTGTAGACAAGACTTACCTAAACCCAAATGAGTAAGTTCCGGTAAATCATGTAAAACTTCATGCAAAACACGTAGCTGGACCTTCGTCCGTCCTATCCACAATTTTCTAAGTCTGTCAACCATCGAAATATGAATAAATCCATCCGAGTCGATATTTGAGCAGCCTTGCAGACTAATTTCTTCTAAATATTTACAACTTGATATGACCCAATATAACGAGTCACCATTCATAAAATGACAGTTTTCAAGATAGAGGTGAGTCAAATGGCCACAAGCTCTAATGAAGCTGAAAAAAAAATAAGCATAAAATTAAATAAATTCGTCCGAGTCGATATTTGAGCAGTCTTGCATGATTTCTTCTGAATATTTACAACTTGATATGACCCAATATAACGAGTCACCATTCATAAAATGACAGTTTTAAAGATGGAATGGGAGTCAAATGGGAGACACAAGCTCTAATGAAGCTGAAAAATCAAGTCTAAAATTAAAAAAAAAGAATGTTGCTGGACTTTTGTTTGTCCTGTCAACAATTTTCAAAGTTCGTCAACGATTGAAATAGAAAAAAATCCGTCCGAGAAGGTATTCGAGCAACCTTACAGACTGATTTCTTCACAACTTACAATTTGATACAAAATTTGATACAACATTTGATGCAACATTTGATACAACAATTTGATACAACAATTTGATACAATATTTGATACAACATTGATACAACATTTGATACAACAATTTTATACAACATTTGATACAACAATTTGATACAACCCAATAAAATGAGTCACCATTCACAAAATGACAGCTTTCAAGATAAATTGGTTTAAATGGTAGCCACAAGCTCTGACAAAGCTGAAAAACAATTAAATAAACAAAATATAAATTTAAAAACAAAGGAAAGGAATGTTAATGGACGTTTGCTTGTTCCACCCATAATTTTTTAATCGCTTAATCCTCAAAATATGGATAAATCCGTCCTAGACGATGTTGACAAGGGTGGTCCTGATTTACTATAGTGTCCAGAACACTGGTGACTATACGTAAAATGATAGCTTTTCTTATAAGGCGTTTTAATTGGCAACGAGCCACTTTGGAAAAACAGAACAAATATTTCATAAAATGGAACTTTTATTTCATTTCAAAGATTTGAAAAAATTTTGGAAAAGTAAAAGTACGGTCTGCTATGTGTGGCCTAGCAAAATCAATGTGCTGCTATCAATAGAATGGCAGTTTCTCAAATAAAAATGAGTTAAAAGTTGAAAATGTTAAATCATGTTTTGTTAGGGATTAAATATTGTGATCTAAATTCAGATCCATTATACTATCGAAATAATTAATAAATGACACTTGAGAATACTAAAAGTAATAGTTCTAAAAAAAATAGAGAAATGTTAAGAAATGAATCAACAACAAAACGTTCAACCAATATTCCACATGCAAGAAATAAAGTTACACTCGCAACCTGGATGAAGAAATGAAAAAAGTGGGCTCGTTCTTATTGGCTTCTAAAATAGTATTTAACAGAAGTATTAACTCGATGCAGAGTGTTTTCCACGGGGATACCCCACTTTAGGATAGAAGGAATTTTGATTTTCGTATCTAAAATCGAGACATTGCTCGCAGTGTCATTGAATGTTCATAGGTGTGGTCATTAAGGTTTTGTTGCAAGTTTCTTTGACTGTTAAGTCATCAGCATTTACCATCCGTTATCCTCATATCTTAGCTTTGTACGCCAACAACATAATACAAAAAAGGGATGCAAGTAGAACCTAGGATGAAACAAATCAGAAACCCAGTACGTCGCAAAATCATTAAGACTTATCCTTTCATAGGTTACATCCCACCAGGGGTGCCAATAAGAGGTGCATTGGGAGGGTGTGGAGGCGTAATCGCTTCCTAATTATCGAAAAATATCGTTTTTGTATCTTCATAAAACAAAACAAGAAAAATGATTACCCCCGCCCGACATTCTCGCGATCTGGCAAGCCCTGTATACCACAATAAGTCCAGTCTGTTAGAATACAGCGTCTCAAAATATTGACAAGAGAATCACCACATCCTTTATGGCAAAATGACCTCGTGTCAACAGTTACAAAGAAACCAGGGGCAGAATTTGAGGGGAGAGGCAATCGCCCCCTCAAAATTTTGAAAATGCCTTTTTGGAAATTTCACTTCAAATTTGGAGAAATAATTTTATTTGTATCTTTATTTAAAAAAAAAAAATGCTTATCCTCCTTTCTGCATTTTCGTGAATTGGCAAACCCTGTACACCACGACAAGTCCAGCCTGGTCTAGTATGGTCTAAATACCCTAAGATAGATAACAGAATCACCACATTTTTTATGCTAAAATGAACTTGTGTCAACAGTTACAAAGAGACCAGGGGTGCCATTTGAGGGGAGGGGTAATTGCCCCCCATCCTAAGTTTTCAAAAATACTTTTTTGGAATTTCCATTGAAGATTTACCACCGCCACCCCCCGCTCATATTTTGAAAAATACCCTTTTGCGTATCTTCATTGAATAAAAAGAAGAAAAAATCCTCGTCTTCCTCCCTACATTCTCATGAATTGGCAAACGTTGTACAAAACAAGAAGTCCAGTCTTTTAGTGTACTCAAAGTAATCCAAGATTGATAAAAGAACCACTATATTATTTATGTTAAAATGACCTTGTGTCACCAGCTACAAAGAGATCAGGGTGCCAAGTGGAGGGTTGGGCAATTTAGAAAAATATCTTTTGAGAGTTTTTATTGAAAAAAAAACCCTCTTGTATTTTGAATTTTTTTTTTTTTTTTTTTTTTTTATTTAAAAAAAATCCTACCCACCCCGTCCTGCATTATTCTGAAATTGCAACCCTCAAATAGACTAGGCATACATGTCAGCTCTAAAACCTAAAAGAGAGAACCTAAAATACAACAATACCATCCACTTACCTAGTAAAATCAGCAGGACTGATCCTTCCATAGGGTCCACACCACGATAAATCTAGTCTCTTAGTATACTCTAATAACGGCCCAACGTTGACTAGAGTTTCACTGCCCACTTTATACCAAAATGACCTTGTATCAACAGTCACAAACAGACTAGAATCACTTGCAATCTCATAAAGAGCTCTGGAAACGGTTCTTAAGCGGCAAATATCAGGCAGGTCAAGGTACTTGAATATCTTTAGATATAGCTCCTTAGGAAGGTCGAGTAACAGGTTCTTTGATTGACCACCATCTTGGAGAAGAGATTCTTCTTCCTCTTCTTCCTGGAGAAGACATTCTTCAGCACCTCGGACTAGATCACGAAACGGTATTAGAGATACAATTTCTTGTATTATACGATGAGAACTTAGTTTAGGTATAGATGGTGGATCAATAGTGCCAGTTAGCTCAATAGCGTCAATCCCTATGAAATGTGCCGCTTGTATGGCACAAAACTCTACTCGAAGCAACCTAAGAAAATGATACACAAAATACTGACAATTCTCGAGATTCTAATTAAGTCAATAGCTAAATACTAAAATAACTATTAAGATTTTTTAAAACATGCTATCAAGAACAAGACACATTATAAAAAGTTAAATCCTCCCGATTCTCCTCGATTAATCTTTTGATTATTATTACAAATCTTACGTTTAAAGTTTTTGTTTAAACAAGATTCATAACACCAACCAAATACAAAAAGTATAATATGCCATTAAAATTATTGGTCATAAGTATCTGTTCGTTTGAGGAAATCAGCACATGACTACGATTTGATGACCTCGTCACCGGATACCATTCAAAATGAATACGAATAGGAACGCTGTCTGTCTTTGGGGGGGGGGAGCTTCGTTTTTTTCACTTTTTTCAACAGAAATTCCAAAGAAAGGAAATTTCAATGAAGATACCCCCCAAAAAGATATTTGTCAAAATATAGAAGGGAGGGGAAAGGGTAGAATAAAAATCTGAGGCGTCACATTTTCAGACGAATCTTAAAAAATACAATAATGCAAAAATCACGTTTTCTGCCAACACAAAAGGGAGGGGGTTACTCCCTCGCAGACAGGTCCAAATGACCCCACCCCTTCCTTTACAAACTATAAACGAGAGTCGTAAACTGTCTTTTTACTCCTTTCCCCCTCCCCCTTGCCGCTGAGGTTGGACCTGTCTCCTCCTATATTAAAGATTCATGCCAGTTTTAAAGCAACTTACACTGTAAATTCTTGTGCCATTCAGTGTACTCTCATATTCTGACAGAATATACCCAAGTAACGTGCTTAGCGTAGAAGACATATTTCTATAAACGTTAGTTTGGGCATTCGACACTTCAGTGTGGTCTTGAGGCTTATCCCCCCGATCTGCTCTTATTAATAAATTTTAATTTAGTCATTTTGCTTTTTTGTATAATTCATTTGAGCATGTTTTCAATTAATCATACAGTTTAAATAAATGGGAAATCATCAATAATAGAAGCATGTCAAAATATTACTTGGTTCATATAGGGCAAACATTGCTTCAGTTAATGAAAACTGATTTGTTTTGATTTTAGCCCTAAAGTTAATGTACAAAACCAAAGCATTTTAGTATTTATTCTTAAGGGGGCTAATTTGTATCTATCAAGGGCAAAAAGTGAAAAAAAAATTTCCCCCATTTTTTTAGTACCCCCCCCCCCTCCGAAAAAAAAAACTGGGTATTTTTCATACATTCTTTATACATTCCTTCATACACAGTGCCTTTACTTCTGAAGTTTAAACTCGTCTCAGGATTTTCATTACCGACAACTGGTGAACTGATCTGTTCCTACTGTTCGCTATTGGTTTTGATAGTTTCTAATATATTAATTTTTCGAATAGGTTCTATTTATTTTCATCATTAATGTTTCAAGTATTGGTTCCACAGGAAACAGTAATGATTCGTGGTTTCCTACAGTTCTCTAAGTTTTTCTATAGTTTCCAAAGAAAAAAATAAAGAGGCGAAAAATCTGTTTGTTGATTATACAAGACTTATAGGCTAGTGTCAGTAGGTGACCAAGTCGCTTATAGATATTTGTTATCAGCATGATCTTACTAAAATTCCTTCTATGAATTCAATAGAAGAAAAAAGTATTTTTAACTGAAAGTAAGGAGCGACATTACAACTTAAAACCAACAGAAATTATTCCGTTTATGAAAGAGGCTGTCTCTTCCTCAACACCTCGCTCTTTACGCTAAGTTTGACTCTTTGTCACAATTCTACTTTTTAAAACAATAAAAACACTAAGTTTTCATGTCGCTCCTTACTTTCAATTAAAAAACTTGTTTTTTATTTAATTTCTGAACGTTTTTGAATTAATACAGGTTTTGATTTTGGTTCACCATACAAGAATAATTAAAACGAAACTTGCATATTAGTTTTACTTTTTTTTTGGCTAAATCGCTTTCTCGAAATTTTGATCGGACGATTTTGAGAAATAAGGGGCGGAGGAGGGGGCGTAGTTGTCCTCCAATTTTTTTGTTACTTAAAAAAGGCACTAGAACTTTTAATTTAATTATGAGCGTTTTTATTAGTAATAAATATACGTAACTTACGAATAGACTTACGTAACGAGCTTAAAAAGGACACTAGCAAATTTAATTTCCGTTCAAATGAGCTATTACATATCTGTATAGATAGATAGATAGATCGTGTATTTCAAAAAGCCCAAGAGCCATATACACACAAAAAATATCTCTGTATACATATCTGTATCATATCTGTATATGATGCTCTGGTCACCCCCTAGCTCTGCTTAAAAAAAAAAAAAAAAAAAAAAAAAAAAAACGGGAGAAAGATCAGTGCTACCAATGAAAATGATTTTCCTTGTTGTTCAAGGAGAAGGGCTATAATTCCCTTAACAAAATTATCGACCATGCTCCTTCCAATGGTAAACCTTTCATTTTGATCTGGCGCCCTTTTCAAGGGGTTTCAGGCGTTTTTCCGAAATCACCATAAATTTCTTTTCGCAATAAACTTCTACTTTTAGTACGAACCGAAATAATAGGACGAACCGAAATAATCTGAATAATCAGTGTCAGATGGCAATTTTTTTTCACTAAGTAGCTTTTTTCTAAGCGAGTTTTTTAACTTTTGGTTACTATGGTCTGTGGTTCACTCTTTATTAGGGTGCAGCTACACCTGCAACCATGATGATACATCTTAGGAAAAATCCTACCCGATTCTTGGTCTCATCTGAGACGAGAAATCGTCTAATCATCAGACATCAGAGTTTCGTCTCACCTGATGGTCAAGAGCAGACAACGTAACGAAACCATATCGCCTGCTAAGAACGGGTTGCATAAAACACGGATTGCGACACAGTATTGAAAGACATTAAACTGCGTAAAGAGTAAAAAACTGGTAATTGCAAAAATATTTGCACATATTTTAACAAGGGATTACAACAATTCAAAAACCTTAAAAAAGAAAAACAAAAGTTTGAAACTTAGTAGATATCGTTGTTAGAAATCGGTCTTGCTCTAATAATCAAATATCTTTGAATATATATATATATATATATATATATATATATATATATATATATATATATATATATATATATATATATATATATATATACACACATATATATATGTATATATATATATATATATATATATATATATATATATATATATATATATATATATATATATATATATATATATATATATATATATATATATATATATATATATATATATATATATATATATAAACAAGGCCGTACCCAGGATTTTTTGGGACGCAAACAACATTTGTTTATATCCATTTTTGTTACTTTTTACGAGTCAGACAAACATTTCTGTGGGGAGGGGGGGGCCAAACCCCCTAACGCACCCCCCCCCAGGATACGGCATTTAGCTTTTTGAAGTAAACTACATGGAGCCAGAGAATTGACTGAAAGAAAAAGGAAAATAAAAAGAAAAAGACCATTCGAAGGTTAGACTGGGTAATAATTCCTTCTCTAGCGACTAATGTAGCCTGTCTACTGTTTTGATTTGCATTAAAACGGCTGATGACCTTGTTCTAAAATGAGAAGGACTGGAAGCCAAACTCTCTTTAATAAATCAACACAAACAGGGTTTGCAATAATAGCCCTAGGGTTTTTGTTTGAAGCGAGGTCGTTATCTATTTATTTTTTAGATGGGAGTAAACCGTTTACTGCGGACACTAAGGTAGGTTGCCTAGTCAAAATCGATTTCTCCTTTTTTATGAATGTCATTATTGCATTGCCTTATGGTGTTCATAGGCGTAAATCTCCCACATAGCAAAATAGGCACTAATATACACCCCTCAATGAGTTGAAGAATGCCTAGCATGGAAATGATACAATGTTAAGTAAATCAAGATTCTTAGTAGTAGATTATTACATTCTTACTTAGTAGATTTAGATTCTTACTTAGTAGATTGTATTACTTAGTAGATTCTTACTTAGTAGATTTTTTACAATTCTTCACGGCCACCACTAACTTTCTTGCAATGGATTCATTCACAACGCTTGGTATGTATAGTTCTTGGTATACTCTAGTCCATGTGTAATCTGAATGTTTACACGAAATCCCGGTAATATGTCCCGGAGTATAAGTTTCATACACAGCTATTTCCATTGGATAAACAGGCATCTGGAATTTAACATCTAGAAAAAAAAACTAAGGTTCGAATTTAAAGTAGCAAGGACAGTGAAAACGATATCTTCTTTTTTAAATTGGGTACGAATAAATTAGCACAACCATATATACTTAGAAAAAGAATTTAAAATCGGGACTTTTATGAATCGCTTCTAGCAGGCGTCAAATTAAAAAAAACCACGGGTGAAACAAATAAGCAAAAGAATAAACATATGGCAACAAACAGCTTCAGAAGGTGCAGCTTTCATTTGAAGGCGCAGTTATCTTTGGGAATCAACAGATTGTTAATGTTTGAAATTTGTAGACTATAAGTGTTGTCAAATTCAACTACATTGTATTTTTTTTATTCCACAGGTCAAAGTGGCAACACTGGATCAAAATGCTACACCACCCTACGAATTCTATAATTAAAAAAAAAAAGAAATTAGAAAATCGCTGTTTTTTCAGGCTTGAATAGATCTGTAAGGGGTCTCCTGGGCAAAAATGCATTTACCTATACGTTCATGATACTTTTTAGTATTATTTTAAGTGTTAATTCATACACATACGGCTGACAACTAAGAAAGTAAATCTTTTGATAGAAGACATTAAATTAAGGAAAATTCAGATGGCAACTCATAAGGAGAGTCAGCTAAGAGCTATATGTTATTGCGTTCTATTTGGCTTACAGACGGTTATACTTAAAAAAAAATGAAGCTCAAGATCAAGGCCGTATCCAGGGGGTATTACTGGGTTTGAAACCCCCCCCCCCCCGAAATGTTTTTCCAATTCGTAAAAAAGTAAAAAAAAATGCAAATATACAAATTTTTGACTCGTTTTGTAACAAAACAAAATTGCCAGCCCCCCTTCCCCCGAAAAAAATTCTGGATACGCCCTTGCTCGATAAACACGAATCTTATCAAATTTGACTCTTCTTCTTCTTCCAATTATGTTACCGCAAGGGAATTGCTGGATTTCTTTTCAGCACCTATAGAAGCGGATGCAACTGATATCCAACTTTGGAAGCACTTTGATGGTCTAGCGAAAACTTTGTTTTCAGTGTCAACTAGCACAACTATGGGAGCTGCTATTTAAATGCCTCGAGCGATGCATTTTACCCTTGTTTTTTTTTTGTCCAGAGTCTACTTGAAGAGGATAGATTCCCAAAATAAAATTATCTAAGGAAAAACAGCAGTCCGTAAGTTTTTACAACGCAACAGAATGTCCTAAAGGACAAAAATATTAAAAAAAAAAAAATAATAATAATAATACAAAAAATAAAAAAATAAAACAAGGAAAAAATTTTTTTACTAGCAGTTCTTTGTAACATGTTTTATAAGCAATAATTATAAACTTTTGGAGAACAATAGAAAACAAGTTAGGTTTCAATCCTCCCTAAGCCTCCAAGGGACGGACTGAGGAAGGGAAGAGGTATATGCATAGTTATGCAATGTAGCTCTGCAGAACCCCAGAAACATATTCTAGAGTGTGAGTTTCCTTCATAGCAATTTCCACCTTACACACCCACGTCTTGTATTTACTATCTAAATAAAAATTTTAAAAATGAAATTATTTTTATCAAAGAACCACAAAAATGGATTAGAAATCTTACAAGGTATTATTTTTAATTAAATCACCCATATTCAACAGTAGAATAATTGACCGTGTTCCAGCGTATGACCACCTTGCAGAATACATTCTTTTAATATTCTCCTCCATAAACAAGTTTTTAATAAATTTAATTTTCTTTTTCTTCCAAAAGTATTGCCCCACGAGATTCGCTGAATTCCCTCTCGGCATTCCTAAGAGTGGATCTAGCTGATAACAAACTTGTAGAGCATCTTGGCTTATAATTTCGGCAGTTTGGCAGTTATATAGAAAATTTGGCGGTTATGATTCAAAACTTGAAGCTCAAACAAACATGCTTTTTCTTCCAATCTTCCTCTACCGTCACTGGCTACACAACATTTACAATTGCTAAAAAACCTAAGCTTACGTCTAAAAAATGAACAATTCATCATTCTTTAAAGAAAAATTAATGTTCTTCCAACTATTTGCCATAAAATATAAAATAAAAGCAAAACTTTGTAATCCCAACTCTATTTTATTTATCTTACATGGTAAATTAGTAAGTTGGGAAAGCACGACATCAATGTAAGGACAGAGAAGAATGGGGAATGAAGGGGGTGCACTCCCACTTATTTTCAAGGGAATTTAAGCTTTTGTTCAACGTCTAAAACGTCTTTGATGTCGTGTAAAAAAATTGTTTGCTCATTTATTATTCTTTTCGCTTAAAGAAGCTGTCACCCCACCCAAGCCCTCATTCTTCACATTAAAGTTTATGCTTAGACTAACGAGTCTCTTACTCATCAGACTAAGCAAAAGGGTTGGGGGATTAAGAGGGTTGGCAGCACCCCTCAAACTTAAAGTATTCTATGTTCCCTTAACGTTTTAACATCCTTATTTCTTACCTTAAAAAGACTACTACTACTACTAACAACTCACCGCAGTACCAAGCCGCCTGATGCCAACACAGCTACGCACGCTCCTCCTCCATCCCCGTCTATTCAAAGCCTCCCTTTTTACACCCTCCCAGGAATTTCCCATTTCCCTTAAATCTTTCTTTATGACGTCCTCCCACCCCAGACGAGGACGACCTGCTTTCCGTTTAGCCCTAGACGGTTGGTCGAAAAGAACAATCTTCGGCAATCTGCCATCCTTCATCCGCACAACGTGCCCTTTTTCAGGTATTATTAACAAGTGTCACTCAAATGTATTCTTCTAAAACAAGGAAGGTTAGGTGAAAAACTCCAGCCCCTTTCATGGGCCTTTCATAAAAATTTGCGTCTTAAAATGCAATTTATAGGTAAGCCCTTACACCCTGCATCAAGGAAAGAACCTACTGACCCCTCCCCCTCTCTATCCTGCAGTAGGCGTGCAACTATACATTACTGTTCACAAGTAAAGAAATTGACAAAAGGAGCGATTAATTTTGGCCCAGTTTGGGCAAAAACTATTGCCGTTGAAAGATCGAAAAAGGTAAAGGTAATCTGTCATCGCAATATCTCTTTTGTACACTAACATTCTCATTATCTCTTAGTGCAGTAACATTCAAAATTCCGTTTCAATGATCCCTCTCCCCGTTTTCTGCAATCACTGGTTCAATACCATAATTCCTGGTACCATAAAAAAACAACAAACAAATACCATAACACCATAAAAAAAACAAAAAAAAACGAGCGCGTATAAATACAAAATTTTGCTTTTTTGACTTCTTTTTGGCTTCGTTGAATGTGATGGTGCAATTTTCAACAAGATCGGTTCCTGTTTTTCGGCTGTTTCCCCTTTTAATTTTTTTTTCATATACAAGTTTTTTATGGTATTGGCTTTTTGGAGTAGCTTTAAACTTAAACATTGTTAAAATATTGGGAAAATCTAAAGAGCAATGATTTATCTTTATTGTTTTTAAACTTCCGTTTTTCAGAACTGCGGTTACTATTGACAGCGGTACTATTTATTAGCCATCATTATTAATGGTTTAGCAGTATGCAATTAAAATATATTATTTTCAAAAAAAGAGAAAAACATACCGATGAAATCCGTTGACAAGCATCTTCTCTTCTGAAAACCATGTTTACAGGCAGTGAATTTGTGGTGGCGCTGAAAATAAAATGCAAGACTAAAGCATACTGACTCGCAAAGCACAAAATATACAACACTTAGCTAATTTCAAAAACAAAATAAAAAAAAGAGGTAATTAAAAAAAAATCACTACAATTCACCTCTCTATATATTATTACCCGTTATGGAAAAAGATCCAAAGCTGCCAGTAGCAGAATTCGACAGAATTTCAAAAGCTGCCGACACTTTAGCAGCACAACTTGTATTTGATAGCTTTTCTTTGAGCAAAGAGTATTTTTATATGTAAAAATGGTATTTTCAGACAAAATCTGCCAGCAAATTTCATTAGACCATGAAAACTGCCAAGTAACATTACTACTATGCTACCCCACTTTTTGCACGGCAGATTATTACTACTGCTATTGACAACCCATCTTAGCACCAATCCAACAGAGGCCAACATAGCAGCCCACCACTCCTTCACCCGCTCTGGTCCGAACTTTGCTCTTTAGCCTCTTTCAAGAAGTGCTTACGTCCTTTAAATTTTTTTAAAAAACTGTTTCCACCTCATTTGAAGATGTTCTGTTTTTCTTCTGACTAAAAAAAAAGATTTTAGCAACCTTGCATTCTTCACCTGAAAAGTAGTCTATCTTTTTCATTAGAAAAAGATAGTCTCTTCCAAGAAGTTTTCACCAATACCATTTGGAAATTTGGAAGAACATTCCGAGTGGTATTCGGGGGGGGGGGGAGCTGAGAACACTGGCGTATCTAAAAATAGATTTAAAAAGTATTTTTTGACTGATGATTAATCACTACTACTACTAACAACTCACCGCAGCACCAAGCCGCCTAAAGCCAGCACAGCCAAGCAGGCTCCCCCTCCATCCCAATCTATTCAAAGCCTCCCTCTTTACACCTTTACAGAAAGTTCCCATTTCCATTAAATCTTTCCTTATGAATACCTCCCACCCCAACAGAAGACCACCTGCATTCCGTTTAGCCCTAGACGGTTGGCTCAAAAGGACAATCTTTCGCAATCTGTCATCCTTCAACGTCAGAAAGTGACCTAGCCATCTCAACTTTTCTCTCATTATACACCAAGAAAGCGGGATTAAACCATACTTTTCGTACAGCCTACTGTTTGAAATACGGTCAGTTAGTTAAGTACCCAAAACAATCCGTAGGCAATTTTTCTGGAAAACATCTAGCCATTGTTCCTCCGTTTTTCGGAGCGCCTATGCTTCAGAACCACATTTGACCACTGGCATCACTGTAGCTTCCAATATTGGAACCATGGTTCAACGACTCATCTTACTATTCTTCCAAACTTTTTCCAACTGTGAAAAAACACCCTGGGCCTTAGCTACTGTACTTATAACATCTACAACGCACCCACCGTCTTCATTAATAATACTACCAAGGTAAGTGAAACTGTCCACTTGATCGATCTTTTCGTTACCCAACATCACCTTTTCATCTTCACTTATTCCTAGTATTAGCGACTTAGTCTTCTTAACGCTAATTTTGAAACTTAACCTTAGAAACCTCAGCAACCTGAAATCGCTAAACCTCTAAAAGTTCATTCATTTTGCTCACACTTTCATCGAGGATGCTTAAATCATCAGCAAAGTCCAGGAAAGTTTTTCTTCCCCATTTCATTCCGTGTTCTCCCATTGCCTTTCGTAGGCTCATTAAGACAAAGTCTATCGAAAAGATCAATATAAATGGGGATAGAAGACAACCCTGCTTAGCTCCTGATTTAACACGAAACCAGCTAGTAACCTCATTTCCTACCTTAACCGCAGCAATGTTACTCTCGTACATAGTATTAATCAATCCAGTGTATTTGTCTGGTATGCCATACAAGGATAAGACCTTCGCTAAAGCTCTTCTCTCAGCTGAATCAAACGCTTGTTCATACTCTGTAAAACTGAGGACCAAAGGTGTTTGACAACTCAGGCAATTCTCAATTATTAACCTAAGGGTGAAAATTTTGTCAATGTATCCTCTATCCATCCTAAAATCGAACTGTTTTTCTCTAAAAACTTTGTCTACAGCATCCCTAAGTCTAAAAAGTATCATCATACTAAGTAATTTGCTACCTACAGAAACCAGACTAACGCCTCTATAATTATCACATTCACTTTTATCACCTTTCTTATTTAGAGGTTTAATCAGGGTTTTCCTAAAATCACCAGGTTCTTCGCCTTTTTCAAGAATCATATTGATAATCTTCAGTAGCTTTTTTGCAAGTTCATAACCACCATATTGAAGAAACTCGTTTATCCTTGTCAGGTCAGTATTTCTTTTTTAATCATTTTAGTACTGTCACTAATTCTTTCTCACAAAATAAATCTTCCTCTGCATCCAAGGTGTAACAAACTTTTTCCTTTTCCTCTATATCTTTTCCTGTAACTGTATCCCGCGATAGCATATTCTCAAAATGTTCTGCCAATCTCTCTTTAACTCTTCCTTCAACACTAATTATGGCCAGTTCCATCTTTAACTGAGTAAGATTGACTACTTACTCAGTTTATTAACATGCCACTACAGTGTTTTAATATTATGCCGTTCTAGCTGCATCTTCCAGATCCTTGGCAATTTTATCAATAGTCTCCACTTCACACCTCCTTAATTCATATTTTAACGCTTTCTCCCTTCCTTTACATTCCTCTTATTTTCAAATTATCTTTAACTCAGATACTTCTTGTACAAGCCCCTTCTTCTCTCTATTAAACATAATGCATTTTCACTAATATTCCTCACTGCGTTTCTAACCTTCTTCCCTAAGACACTATCAGAAACTTCATAAATTATTTTCCCAAAATGATTCCATCCATCTTCTACATTGTCAAATTTTAAACTCAAATTTTAAACAATTTTTAAACTTTTTGTTTTACTCTTTAGTTTCTTTCAAAAAGTTTTTACGTTCTTTAAATATTTTCAAAAACTCTTCCCACCTCATTTGAGGATGTTCTGTTTTTTTTCTGACTAAAAAGAAGGGTTTTAGCAACCTTTCAATATTCATCTGTAATGTAGTCTATCGACATTAGCTTTCCTTTTATTAGAGCTCGGCGGTTGGGGATCGAGCCACATTCTGTGCCACAGCTGCTTCACAGCCACACTTGTTGTTTGATCTATGGTTTTTAAGCAAGTACCTAAAATTATACTAATCAATTCTTGTGGAATTATGTACATATCAACCCCATCCATTTGAAAACCCATGTTTCACGATAATACTTGACCATTGTCACGTATCTAATATTTTTCTAATTTAGGGACATTGTTAGGGAAATTGTAGGGAATTTTCCTCTTTTTTAAGGGAAATTGTCTTTTCCATCGTTATCTGAAATTTGAAACATACCCATAGCTTGACTGGAAAAAAAATTTCTTAAATGGTAAAGCCCCTGAGTACTGCTTATACAAGTGATGTACAAAAGATTATTCAGGAAAGATCTTAAGCCGAACTGGCCAGCCAGTTCGGGTAGATTATTCATAAGCAGGAAACAGCCTTCGTGATTTACTTTGTAGGTGTAGTGGGAAACAATAAACAAAACATCCCACTCTTTTCCTTTTTCTAATTAATTGGACAGGCACTGCCCATGTTTTTGTTCATTCGCCTGTTTTTCTTCCCCTCCTTTTTCAATGTTCCTTCTATATTTATATTTTTTATTGAGTTTAACCTCTTGTTATCTTTTCAACAGATTATGACCAATTGCAGTTTAAATAATGACTAATAAATGGATTTTTATTCTTAATAATTTCTATTTTGGCATTCTTTTGCCAGTCTTTTGGTTTTCGTTGTTTTTTGTGCTCTTTTCGTGTCCTGTTCTTATTTTAATATTTTATCTTTTGTCAGTCTTTTAGTTTTTGTTGTTTTTTATGGCTTTTGTTTGTCCTGCTTTTATTCATTTACCCCAAAATTCGAATCTGGCCCATCAAGGCTTATCATAACAATTTCTTGAAATAAATACCTTTATTGATCTATCTTCTATGTACAGTTTTTTAACTGATCCTATCTATAATTCACTCAGATAAAAAACGCTTACAAATATTGAGCTAATATCTTTTAAAGAGTGTTTATTACCAATAAACAGTGAAATAGTTAGCAGCTGTAATTAGAAGGTTATTTCTTTTTTTCCTTATCAATTAAAAAAAAACTTTCCAAAACAGAAGTTCTTCAAAGAAAAATAAAGAACCACATTAAACTTAAGACAAGCAGAAATAAGACCAGAGTAAAAATTAAATTGAAGGTTCAAGTCAAACTTAAAATGAACAAAAATTACTACAAACAAGATTTTGACTACTGCGCTTTTCCCCCTTCCTAACCGTAAAAGCCTAAAGCTTGTTGCGTCATTTGCGTTTTATTGAAAACCATATGTATCTTGAACACTATACTTTTGTTTTTCAAAAGATCGACCCAAAAACAAAAATAAAATTAACATAGTAATCAAGACGACTAGAAAGCTAATGAAAATAAACTCAATATTTGCATTACTAATTCAATTTTTTTTCACTGTAATTTCTCTTTGAATTTTTCAAATAAAGCATAAATAGAAATATTACTTATATTTCTATATAAATATGAGCTTGTAAGGAAGGATTTAAGGCGAATTAAAGCTGCAAAGACGTGGGTGCAAAGACGAAGGGTGCAAAGACGAAGTGGCCGCAAAGACGAAGTGGAAGGGTGCAAAGACGAGGGCTTTGAAAAGACTGGAATGGAAGAGGATCTCGTGTAGCTTTATTGGCCTCAAGCGGTTTGGTGATGAGTGAGTTTTTAGTCATAGTAGTTATAGTTATAGTTATTCTTTTGAAAGTACTGTAGAAATTGCCGCTCCAGATGACACAGTCAAAAGAGATAAATAGGTGACTAATTGAGTGAAACATAATTAGCAGAACATGCTTTGGAAAAATGAAAGATTAGAGTCAGTGAAAAATTAAGTATTCCAGGCAACTCACTTGTTGAATAGGCTTCCTAGACAGCAGAACAAGACTAGCATCAACAGTTTAACATTACTAATTCTTGCTGGGTTACTAATTCTTGGAAACTCAGCAATACAATTTTTTTCACTGTAATTTCTTTTTGAATTTTTCAATGTTGTAAATATAAAGAAAATATTTGCAATATATTCCGTTTTCGGTATAGTGAAAATGACATTTTCTGTAAGTATACAGAAGTAAATGTAGTACCAGTTGCAAGCAGTCACAGTTACAAGCTGTCGCAGTCAGAAGTAGTCACTGTTGTAGTTGCAACCAGTCACATTTAAAGCCGGAGTAGTAGTAGTAGTGGCCCGAAAGTTTCAAGTGAATATTATGCCTTTTTGATAACTTGGATGCAGACTGTGTCTTTTGATTTAGTTCAAAATACCCCTCAATATTCCTCAAAATTTACCCTCAATACCCTTAGTCTGTTCAGACACACCCAGAATCGAAAGTTAACCCTCCCAATGATTAATCCGGCATATTAAAAATAGACAAATTCGGCAAAATTGGCGAATCGCTACCTGATATATGCCGAATTTTCTGCAGAAATCAAGAATTTTGCTAAATTTCAGGCAATTTTACAAAATTTCTGCCGAAATTTTTGCCTTCGGCGACAATTTTACCAAATTCCAAAGACGTTGGAGGGGTGGCGCGCCCACCCACTCCCCCTCTCTGGGACGCCCCTGCCTCTGATTTTAAAAGTAGGTTTCACAGCAAAGTGTTTGAGCATGTCCCTTAAAGTCTAGGATCATTTTCAGGAAAGTAAATACTTTGGCAATATTGTTCCTCTAAGGAAACTCCCTACTCCAATATGTGTTGCAGTGATTAATCACATGTAAGACTTGATGGGAAGATGATAAGATAATATTTTTTTTTTAAATCATACACTTTAAAAACGCTATAATAGAAAAAGACGAACAGACTATTTGTCGTCAACCAACAAGAACAATCTGCTGACACTCTTTATTCAGAAGTAGCCTACACGGTGGGTGATCATAAACAACTTACTCACAGATGAAAAAGTCTGGGAACTTTCCTGGTGTTTTGGGTATAATCTGCACTCTCCAATCAGATTGAACACAGAATAAGAGTAGCTTCTATCTTCAGCATAATGGTCTGAAAAATCTGCAATTGTTTCAACAAACTGTGTTTTGGTTTCCATTCTTGGTTGCATGTTAGGCCACATTTCCTTAAAAAAAAGTGTATAAAAATAGGCTTCACAGCCAGCCAGCACTGTTGCTGGCCAAGAGTGAATACAGAATAAATTAAAGGGGATTAAAATTTCAATCAAGCGATACCAGACCTGCTCCGAGTAGTTTGTAGAAGTGTATGTGAATCACTTATCCAAAAATGTTTGAACTTCAGAGTGTTTTTCCCAAAATTCTAAAGTGGGAGATTCTCAGTTGAATGGAAGGAATCAATTCTGTTGTGCAGGCGTTTTTGTAGCTTCTACTTAAAATCTGATAACGTAAATAATGTATATACATAATATTAATTAATAAAAATAAGAGAGAGGGTCATTACAAATGCCAGAAACCTGGTCATAGCACCAGGGGCGTCCCGAGATTCATTTCATTGGGGGGCGATCTTCGTAAATTTTACCGAATCGCTACCTGATTTATGCCAAATTTTCTGCAGAAATCAAGAATTTCGCTAAATTGTGGGCAATTTTGCAAAATTTCTGCCGAAATTTTCGCCGTCGGTGAAAATTTTACCGAGCGCCAAAAACGTTAGAGGGGCAGCGCACCCCTATCCCCCCCGCGGGACGCCCCTGCATAGCACCCATGGTCTCAAATTTTGACAAAACTTCAGAGGCTTAACCCTTTCATGAATACAACCAACCATATTTTGTCTCTTTTGGATGCCTTTCTTGAGCTCTGGTTTTATGGCTGCCCAAGGTTTTAGAAATTTAGCCTGTTTTATAATGGCAAAAGTATTAAAATTGTGTCTATCTCTGGATAATAATTTGTACTTCTGTAATTACCGATAATTTTTAATGGTAATCATTGCTATTTTTTTTTAAAAGTAAGAATTGGAAAAAAAGAAGAAAAAAAAACCTCTGGATACTCTTAGAAGGCTAAAACAAATTTAGCAATATTATTACAAAACTTATACTCTGGCAACCTCTTCCTTAATTACTGGTGGGTCCTACAAACACAGAAACAACCACAAAAGCAATAAGTTCTAGAGACATCATGGCATAACACAGAGCTGGTTTTATCTTTGTCATAGTTGAAGAAAACCTCTATTATTTTAGTAATTTGAAATTGACATTTTTTGAAATTAGGTTATTGTTTCTTTATTTCTTTTTTTCCTGATTTGTTGCTCAATTTTAGAAGATAAGGTAAAAAGGTGGAGATTTTCTTTTTACCTTCAACACATAAACTTTTGAGGCCTAAATTACCCCCCCCCTCACCCTATATTTTGAAGTTAATTTTTTTTAGTATTTTCATCCATAAAGGCCTTTTTGATATCTTCAGGCACCTCTTGAGATAGCCATAAGTATATGGCTATCTCAAAATTTTGATTGAATGTGTTTGGGGAAATGGTGGTTGTAAGAGAGGGGTTAGTTGCCCTCCAATCACTTTCGACTATGAAAAAGGGCACTAGCCCTTTCAATTTCCAATCGAATGAGCTCTTTTTGAAGTTTCTGAGACAATGCTTTCTATGCAAAAGTATATGCCCCCAGGGCATAACTTACAACCCTTCTGCTGAGGGCTGTGGGTGGGCTGTAATCCTCAAAGACCCAATTTCCAGACTTTTCAACTACGTTGAACAAAATGGCTATCTCAAAGACCTAATTTCCAGAACTTTCAACTACATTGAACAAAATGTCAAAATCTTAAAATTTTGATTGGATGTGTTTGAGGAAATTGTGGGCGTGAGAGGGTGTTAGTCGCCCTCCAATCACTTTCGACTGTAAAAAAGGGCACTAGCCCTTTCAATTTCCAATCAAATGACCCCTTTTGAAGTTTATACGAAAACGCTTTCTATAAAACCCTTATATGCCCCCAGGGCATAACTTACAACCCTTGTCCTGAGAGGTCCCGGGGGTTTGTCATCCTCAAAGATATAATTTCCAGAAGTTTCAACTACGTTGAAGAAATACCTATCTCAAAATTTTAATTGGATATGTTTGGGGAAATGGTGGACGTAAGAGGGGGGTTAGATACCCTCCGATTACTTTCAACTATTAAAAAGGCACTAACCCTTTCAACTTCTAATCCAGTGAGCCCTTTCTGAAGTTTTTATGACATCGTTTTCTATAAAAACCTAATATGCCCCCAGGGCGTAACTTAAAACCCTTGTCCTGAGGGCTGTAGGGGGAGTGTCATCCTCAAAGACATAATTTCCAGACCTTTCAACTACGTTGAACAAAATGGCCTTATTAAAATATTGATCGGAAATGATTGGGGAAATGATGGGCGTGGGGGAGATTCTCGACTATTAAAAAGGGCAATAGCCCTCTCAATTTCTAACCGAAAGAACCCTTTTTGAAGTTTTTAAGATCACACATTTTATAAAAATGATATGCCCCTAGGGCATAACTTGCAACGTTAGCCCTAAGGGCTGTGAGGGGGTTGTCATACTCAAAAACATAATTTCCAGACCATTCAACTACATTCAACAAAATGGCTATGTCAAAATGTTGATCAGAAGTGTTTGGAGAAATGATGGACGGGGGGGGGGGGGGGCATTTACCTGCCTTTCGATCGCCTTTGACTATTAATAAGGGCAGTAGCCCTCTCAATTTCCAATTGAATGAGTCCTTTTGGAAGTTTCTACGACAACGCTGGCAAAGACCTAATTTCCAGAACTTTCAACTACGTTGAACAAAATGTCTATCTGAAAATTTTGATTGGATGTGTTTGGGGAAATGATGGGCGAGGGAGGGGCGTCAGGTGCCTTCCAATCACTGTTCGAACACAGGAATGTTTTATTTTAGTAATGCTAACTATAACGTGTTTTATTTCAATTATATTAAAAAATAAACATGCAGCTTACAGTTACTTAATATGGGAAAACTTGGGTTCTGGAAAACTTAGTGAAAGATATTCAATACTTTTGCAATATATATATATATATATATATATATATATATATATATATATATATATATATATATATATATATATATATATATATAATTGAACTTGAGTAAATATAATTGATAAAAATCAATTAGAGGATTAGTGGCTACTAGTTTCTGACTTGCTTGTACAATTTACAAGTAATACTTGACTAATCTTAACGAGAAAAAGAAACTACCGAAACTTTTAAAAAAGTACCAAGATCTTTACCTCTTGGATGATATGGAAAAGAGGTTTTTTTTAAAACCCCTTGAGATAGCCATGAGTATATGACTATCTCAAAATTTTGATTGGATGCGTTTGGAGAAATGATGGGTGTGAGAGGGGGGTTAGTTGTCCTCCAATCACTATCGACTATTAAAAATGGCACTAGCCCTTTCAATTTCCAATCGAATGAGCCCTTTTTGAAGTTTCTACGACAATGCTTTCTATGCAAACCTTATATGCCCCCAGGGCATAACTTACAACCCTTGCGCTGATGGATGTGGGGGGATTGTAATCCACAAAGACATAATTTCCAGACTCTTCAACTACGATGGACAAAATGACTATCCCAAAATTTTTATAGGATGTATTTGGGGAAAAGGTGGGCGTGGGAGGGATGTGTTAGTTTTCCTCCAATCACTTGTGACTATTAAAAAGGGCACTAGCTCTTTCAATTTCCGATTTAATGAGCCTTTTTCGAAGTTTCTATGACAACGCTCTCGATAAAAAACCTTATATACCCCCAGGGCATAACCTGTAACCCTTGTTCTGAGGGGTGCGGGGGGTTTATCATCCTCAAAGACATAATATCCAGAATTTTAAACTACGTTGAAAAAATGGTTATCTCAAAATTTTGATTGGATGTGTTTGGGGAAATGCTGAATGTAAGAGGGGGTTAGTTGCCCTCCAATCAGTTTCGGCTAGCCTATTAAAAAGGACACTAGCCCTTTCAATTTCGAATTGAATGAGCTCTTTTTGAAGTTTCTATGACTAGATTTTCTATAAAAACCTTATATGCCCCCAGGGCATAACTTACAACCCTTACCCTGAGGGTTGTGGGGGAGTGTCCTCCTCAAAAACATAATTTCCATCTGGAACCAACTACGTTGAACAAAATGGCTATCTCAAAATTTTGATTGGATGTGTTTGGGGAAATAGTGGGCGTGAAAGGAGTGTTAATTGCCTTCCGATCACTTTCGACTATTAAAAAGGGCACAAGCCACTCAAATTTCCAATCGAATGAGCCCTTTTCATAGTTTCTGTGACAATCCTTTGATACAAAGTGCCCTGGTCTAAAAGCAAAAAAATAATAATAAATAATATATTGTGCCAACATCGTTCTTTACTTAGGCAGCGCTATTGCGCTCTCTATGATAAATATAGGTAGGCCTAGTTGCCAATGCTTGTAAGCTGCTACAAAATAATAATTTCCATCTGGAAATCAACTACGCTGAACAAAATGGCTATCTCAAAATTTTGATTGGATGTGTTTGGGGAAACGGTGGGCGTGGAAGGGGTTTTAGTTGCCTCCCAATCACTTTCGAATACTAAAAAGGGCACAAGCCATTACAAGTTCCAATTGAATGAGCCCTTTTCGAAGTTTCTACTACAACTCCTTTGTGCCTTTTGTGCCCTACAACTACGAAGTGCCCTGGTCTAAAACCAAAAAAATATAATAATAAATAATACATTGTGCCAACGTTGTTCTTTACTTAGGCAGCACCATTGCGCTGGCTGTGATAAATATAGGTAGTTGCCAATACTTGTCAGCTGCTACAAAATAATGTAAGCTATTTACACGCTTTGGAATATTTTGCTGATTTAAAGAAAAAAATTATTATTTTACAATTTTTTCTTTGTGTTTTTAGAGGATTAGAGGATTAGTGGCTACTAGTTTCTGACTTGCTTGTACAATTTACAAGTAATACTTGACTAATCTTAACGAGAAAAAGAAACTACCGAAACCTTTAAAAAAGTACCAAGATCTTTACCTCTTGGATGACATGGAAAAGAGGTTTTTTTTAAAACCCCTTGAGATAGCCATGTTTATATGACTATCTCAAAATTTTGATTGGATGCGTTTGGAGAAATGATGGGTGTGAGAGGGGGGTTAGTTGTCCTCCAATCACTATCGACTATTAAAAATGGCACTAGCCCTTTCAATATCTTATCGAATGAGCCCTTTTTGAAGATTCTATGACAATAATTTCTATGCAAACCTTATATGCCCCCAGGGCATAACTTACAACCCTTGCGCTGAGGGATGGGGGGGGGGGATTGTAATCCACAAAGACATAATTTCCGGACTTTTCAACTACGTTGAACAGAATGGCTATCCCAAAATTTTTATTGGATGTGTTTGGGGAAATGGTGGGCGTGGGAGGGATGTGTTAGTTTTCCTCCAATCACTTGTGACTATTAAAAAGGGCACTAGCTCTTTCAATTTCCGATTTAATGAGCCTTTTTCGAAGTTTCTATGACAACGCTCTCGATAAAAACCTTATATACCCCCAGGGCATAACTTGTAACCCTTGTTCTGAGGGGTGCGGGGGGTTTATCATCCTCAAAGACATAATATCCAGAATTTTAAACTACGTTCAAAAAATGGTTATCTCAAAATTTTGATTGGATGTGTTTGGGGAAATGCTGAATGTAAGAGGGGGTTAGTTGCCCTCCAATCAGTTTCGGCTAGCCTATTAAAAAGGGCACTAGCCCTTTCAATTTCCAATTGAATGAGCTCTTTTTGAAGTTTCTGTGACTACATTTTTTATAAAAACCTTATATGCCCCCAGGGCATAACTTACAACCCTTACCCTGAGGGTTGTGGGGGAGTGTCCTCCTCAAAAACATAATTTCTATGTGAAATCAACTACGCTGAACAAAGTGGCTATCTCAAAACTTTGATTAGATGTGTTTGGAGAAATAGTGGGCGTGAAAGGGGTGTTAATTGCCTTCCGATCACTTTCGACTATTAAAAAGGGCACTAGCCACTCCAATTTCCAATCGAATGAGGCCTTCTCGAAGTTTCTGTGACAATCCTTTGATACAAAGTGCCCTGGTCTAAAACCAACAAAAAAATAATAATAAATAGTATATTGTGCTAACATTGTTTTTTACTTAGGCAGCGCTATTGCGCTCTCTATGATAAATATAGGTAGGCCTAGTTGCCAATGCTTGTAAGCTGCTACAAAATAATAATTTCCATCTGGAAATCAACTACGTTGAACAAAATGGCTATCTTAAAATTTTGATTGGATGTGTTTGGGGAAATGGTGGGCGTGGAAGGGGTGTTAGTTGCCTCCCAATCACTTTCGACTATTAAAAAGACCACGAGCCACTCCAATGTCCAATCGAATGAGCCCTTTTCGAAGTTCCTACTACAACTCCTTTGTGCCTTTTGTGCCCTACAACTACGAAGTGCCCTGGTCTAAAACCAAAAAAATATAATAATAAATAATACATTGTGCCAACGTTGTTCTTTACTTAGGCAGCACCATTGCGCTGGCTGTGATAGATATAGGTAGTTGCCAATACTTGTCAGCTGCTACAAAATAATGTAAGCTATTTACATGCTTTGGAATATTTTACTGATTTAAAGAAAAAAATTATTATTTTACAATTTTTTCTTTGCATTTTTTTTTTACTTTAAGTGACTATAGTTTCCTTCATAATTTTTGTTTACTTGCATTTTAGGTTTTTTTTTTTGGTATGGTTACTTACATTAAGTAAGCCTTAGATTTCAGTTGGAGCAACTAAGAATCAGGATCCTATTTACTGCTTGCTGCATCTGGATATAACAAAATATCTAATAAAAACTTGTTATTGTGAACTACAACCAAAAATTTATCATACACTGACTAAGAAATTTATTAATACCAACATTAAGTATAGTACAATTCTTATTGAGCCCAAGCACCTAGGAACTTATGGCTTAAAAAAAAAAAAAAAAAATACACAAAAAAAAAATCAAATTCATATTACATAAAGATGTGCATATAATATACTAAATACCTATAGGTGAAACTAGCATAGGTGCTGCCTGGGTTGAACTCCTAAAGTAATTACCCTTTTTCTGATTCTAATGAACATCAATGAACGTTCCTGGGAAAAAAAAGAAAAGGAGAAACATCTAGTACTTCTCATGCAAAAAAGTGATGTTTGCAATTTAAAAATACCTCTCTTTTGTTTTAGCATGTCATGTTCTCTAATCTAATTGTACCACTTTTATTTGTATAGCATATTTTCTTCAGAATTGCCAAATTCTAAACTTTCAAATGGTTTTCTGACATCGGTATAACCAGGTGTGTTTTCTGAGTAATAAAATTTGCAGTAGCCAAGTGGTATCAGTGTACAATTAGGCCTGTTTAGAAGGAAACACGCTACAAAACCAATTCTTACTTTATTGCAGTAGCCAATTGGTATCTTTTGGTAGCCAATTGGCAAATTTGCAGTAGCCAAGTGGTATCAGTGTACAATTAGGCCTGTTTAGAAGGAAACACGCTACAAAACCAATTCTTACTTTATAATATGCAAAAAATTGTAGTTAAAGATTCTCTTCGATGGCTCGGTATTTCTATTACTAACAGTCTTCCGAGCTTGCGCCAGCGCACAGTCTCAGATATTAATATGAAAATTAAAGTAGGATATGCTAAGATTGTTGCCAATAGAGGTAAATATAATAAACTCGCGTTGGCCAAGCTCTACTCAATTTTTTGTGACCATTCAATTCTTTTTGCTTCTGGAATTTTTCCCCTTCTGAAGAAAAATGTGTTAAAAAGAATCTGGATTAATTATTTTAGATTTTGTAAATTTTTGTTGTTTTTTCAACCTTGGACAAAAAACCAGGCAATAATTAATAAATTTCTTGTTCCTAATATTACTGAAAAACTGGAAGCACTACACAGAAAACTTCCAAACACTGCTTGTATCCGTTTTTCTCCGCACCATCACCTTATCAGGTTTTTTCAGTTGTAAGTTATTTTTCTTTTATTTGTTTTTCTCTGTTTGGTCAGTCCACATTTTTTAGTATTGTAAAGAGTGAGTAAAAATTAAATAATGATAATAGAAATAACAGCCTGTGTAAAGATTTATGTATGTTACTGCTTATGAGATTCATCAAGTTGTGAGTTTTTTTTCTCTTCATCTTGCCCTCCTACTTTTACGTTATTTTTATTGTGTTTTAATTGCTTTTAAATTTTTATGTATTACTCTGTAACTGGTAATCTTTGATTTCTATATTGATTTGTGTTGCATTTTATGTGTTTTTCCTCGTGATACTCCACATATTGTACCCTGTACAGTGTGGGTTAGAAATAAATAATAATCATAATAATATATATATAAAAACAATTGGAAATGAAAAAGGCATAGAGAAATATCAGTGTGGTCCTGTATATAAAATATATGGGAAAGTATATAAAACATTGGCATGGTTATTTATCAAATTTGTTTAAATTAATCATGTCTCATTGCAATGTTGCACATGTATTGTATGGTATTTCTAAGTACCATTTTCATAATTTGAGTATATGCCATTGGGATCAATCAAAGCCTTTAGAATATATTACTTAAATGAAATAGATGTAATAATTAAATTGTAAGTTTTAACCTAATTTTTTAACCTTAAAATATAGCTTAAACACTTTGTGCAATGTTGGGACTTATTTAAACATCCACCCATGTTTGTTACCTGATCATTTTCTGCCTGCTTATTGCATTGTGTTATATGTATTGCTTTGCTTTTTATGATTATTGATTTATTTTATAGGTGTAAGGGTTTCCTAAATAAAAAAGAATAAGAATAATTGTTCATGGTGTGAGAAGAGCAATGGACCAACTGTACCCTCCCCACTCATTGACTGGAACCAGCCCAATTTAAAAGATGTCTGGACAAGGTTTCCTAAACATGTTGAGCTAATGTTCAGCAGTCCTTTGCAGGAAAAATCTAACATGGTGAAGTGTTCCTACCTCCTCATTTGGGTAGGAGAAAAAGACACGGACATCTTTAGTACCTTTGTCATTCCAGAAGGAAGTAAAAACAGCCCTACTGAATACCAGAAACTGTCCAAACATCATGTTGAGCCCCCTTCAAATCCAATCTTTGAACACTACATGTTCCACAAGTGGAATCAAAAAGGGTTCAAAGCCATTTGGCAGTATATTACTGATCTCAAAATAATTGCAAAGAGTTGCAGCTATGGTCAGCAAGACAAAATGTTGAGAGATCAGTGTATTTTTGGGCTAAAAAATTATAAGCTCAGAGGAAGACCTCTTGCCAAAGGTGGGAACCTAACCTTGGACAGAGCTGTCTTGATGTGTAAAACATTCCAGGACACCCAGGCACAACTCAGAACCATGCATGATGAAGCAAAACAGATCATCAAACAGGAAGTTGATGTAATTAGGGGAAAAGTAACAGACATCAGAGCAAACAAGATTGCTATTTCTGCAGTGGTCTGTACAGTGACAAAAATAAATGCCTTACAAAAGCTAAAAAAAATGTTCAACATGTAGTTGAATGGTCCACTTTGTGTGTATGTGTAGGAGCAAATCTGTTCATAAAATTAAGCGTGCATATCTGATGGGTATTGAAGACAGCACACAAACCTTAGAATTCTTTGTAAAGTCAATAGACAATGCTGCTGAAAAGAGCACAACCGCTTCATCTGATTAGTTGAACAAAACATGTGTGTAAACTTTAAGATGGACACTGGCACTAAAATCAATGTGCTACCATTGCAAGTCTACAAAATACTAAGCCTGCAGCCAACTATGCTCAACACCTCTGACATAGGCTACTCACTTCCTATTGTGATGATAAGCTTAAAGTATTCGGAAGTTATAACATGAAACTCCAGACAAAAGCCAAATAATTTCCAGAGATCAACAAATCTATATCATGAGCACTGCCAAACAGCCCCTCTTTTGGAAGAATTCAAGCATCTCATCAAATTCTTGAATGAAGTTACCAGGAAGCCAGGAAAAACTGCCAACAAAATACTTTCTAAATATGAGGACATTTTCCAAGGAATTGAGGAAGTTAGAAGGTAAATGCCATGCTTATCTGAAAGAGAATTGTGAGCCAACAGTACAGCCACCCAAAAGTATCCGCATATCAATGCAGGATTGTTTCAACGCAGAGTTTAGCCATCTCAAAAACTTGGTGCTATCAAGAAAGTATCAAAACTGACATAATGGGTTAATACCATAGTCATTGTTGAGAAGCCTGACAGCAGTCTCTGGTTGTGCCTGGATCATAGAAGCCTGAAAACGTGCATCTCGAGACCACACCATCCAATGCCCACATTCAAAGATATTGCCATAAAATGTGGAAATTCCAAGAAGTTTCTAAGCTTGATGCATGACCAGGATATTATAGAATGGAACCTGATGATGAGTCAGTCAATCTAACTGCTTTTAACCAACCATTTGGAAGGTTTTACTTTAGGCAATACTCCTTTGGCCTAAATTGCACCCAGGACGGTTTCTAAAGAAAAACAGAAGAAATATTTGCTGAGCTTATCAAGAATGCAGGACTAAGCCTCCTTATTGATGATGTTGTTGTTCATGGAGCAACAGATGAAGAGTATAACACCATTCTTGAAGAAAAATACTTTACAAGTTGCATGCAAACAAGATGTTTGCTTGAAAAAAGAGAAAAATGCATCTTTGGCAAGACAGAAATTTTATACTTTGAGCAGATATTGACTTCAGAAGGAATGAAAACCCAAACAAAGTCTGAGCCATTTGCAAAATTCCCAACCCTAAGGGAGTGGAAGAGCTACAGTTGCTACTGGATTAACTATCTTGGAAAATATATTCCAAACCTGTCAACCTCAAACTATCCCCTCAGAACCCTTCTGAAAGAACACATAACTGACAGCAGTTTCAAGTGGACATGAGAGCATGATAGAGCATTCAAAAAAATCAAGCTGAAGCAAAAATATGCTGCTGAAGCAATTATTATATTTGTAAAGAGCATAAAAAAGGCATTAAGTGATGTATGGGGTAAAGGTCTTGAATAGTACCTCTTGAGAAGGAGGCATGCTAGAAAAAATAGAGACATTCTTAGATTACTAAGTTTATTCTCATTTATTGCTTTGTTTGCAATTTGACATTTCATCCTCAGCCCCTCTCTGAAGGTCTCATATAGCCTTAGGCTAGGTAAAAAACAACAACAAATAAAATAAAACAACTGATGAAAACTGATTAAAATATGTTAACTAGAAAATGTAAATATGTTTTATATAGCTAAAGGTAAGAGGAAAATGTATCACCTTTGAGGGTCTGTAATGAGTTTAAAGTTGAATTTCCAAGTAAAACAATTACTATATTCAGAAAGAGCATAAGAAAAGGCATCAATTGATTTTTCTACCAGTAAAATTCTAGTTTAGCTACTTTTTGCTATCTTGGAAAGGGGTTAGGTTAGGAAAATGAAACTTTCACTAAGGAATCCAGGGCCAAAAACATACTCTTGGAAGGTATTACCAAGCTTCTATGTTAACTCTCTTCTGATTTTTAAGTCTTAGAAATTTTGCCTACTTGACAGGTGAACCTATTGAAAATTTGACAATACAGTATTTTACCTTAATTTTCAGTTGTCAATTTCTTTTTCTCTGGTTTAGTTCTGAAAATACAATTCCTGTTATTTGAGTAGAATTTTAGGCCATATTGATGGGTTTTTTCTAAATTTAGGAAATGTATTTGCAGATCTTTGAAACCTCATAAATTGGGATTGAGCAAAGTTGTGAAGCTGGAAACTGCTTCCTTGCAGTTTATTTAAGCAGAAGATCTATTTTGTAAGGTTTCACTTTCACAACACAAATACTTTTAAAGGTCACTGCCTTTTAGAGAAAAAAGGAGTGGAGGTAGGTACCTCAAAAAAGGTGGGCTATATCAATTTTTGTTTAGGCGTGTCTCCTTCTGGAGGGTTGCTAGCCTATTCCAGACCTTAACCAATGTATTTACTTTCTTCCTAGGTAAATTATGACAAATTTAACCAGAAGAATAAGTATTTACCAAATACAGAAAACCAATGTGGATCACAGGCTGAATACCCTATACCAAAGGATACCTAATTTTTCTTTTATGCTACATACTGGATCTCAATAACTCATTTTTTGAAAGACATTTGGTTATACACAATATAGTTATATTGTGTAATATAGTTACACAATATGGTTATAGACATTTTGGTTTGAAAGACATTTCAGTTAATACATTTGGTAAATGGACTTGCATCACCAAATTCTGTCTCTCAATGGTCTAGTAGTGAACATAATAATAATATTTCCCTGTCTGATACTGACATTTCTCCTGTTTCTTCAGCAACAACTTGCTTACCTAATGTTTCTTGTTTTTTTGTTTCATAGTGCATTATCCAACAACCTTACCAGTCCTTTAGTTCCTGCATCCTCTCAGATTCCTACCTCTCAGGGAATGAGGTTCCTTAGCTCCAATGTTGATAGCCTCCCTAATAAGCTTTCTGAACTTTCCTTTCATATGAAATCTGAAGGAGTGGATGTTGCAGCAATTACAGAAGTTTCACCAAAAAATACCTTGTCAGTCTTAACTCCTGATGAAATCAAAATCAATGGTTACCAACTATTTTCTAATCTGAATTCTCCACTTTGCCTCAGAGGAGTGTTCCTTTATATAAGAGATGGACTAAATGTTAGTCTCGTCCAATTCAATTCTATGAACATTGATGGAATTGAATCTGTGTGGATTAAAATATACAATCAAATAATTTCAATTGTAGTGGGTGTTGTTTATAGAAGCCCCAGTGGTCCATGTGTTTTGGGCTCTGAATCTAATTTGGCTGCTATGTTGACTCAGATAATGTCCAAATTTGCCAGCTACGATCTTGTCCTTATGGGGGACTTTAATCTTCCTGAAATCCAATGGATTGATGGATCTGGCTTTTGTAATAGAGATTCTTCTTTTTTATGTGCCCTCTCTGATAATTCCCTCTGTCAAACAATCTCACAACCAACTCGTTACAGGGAGGGTCAAGCCTCAACATTCTTGATTTGGTTACACTCAGTAACCCTGACCTACTTATTAAGAATGTAATAACTACACCTTTTGGTAATAGCAACCATGTAGTAATTATTTCAGAGCTATGTCTGCATTCCAAACAACCTTCCTCTAAGCAACAAAAATATTTAAACTACAAAATAGTCTCTGACAAACTTGCCATGGACAACTGGAAAACACTTATTACTGATGATATTGAGGAGAGTTGGTCAAATGTAAAAATGGAAATTCTAAATGTTGAAAAGTCATGCACCCGAATTTTTCAGGTAAAACAGACAAAAAGTTTACCCTTTTTAACCACTAAAGCAAGCAAGCTAATCAATCAAAAACACAGAGCATGGAATTGCTATAGAAAAAATAAGACCACAGAAAAGTATCTTGTCTTCAAATCCTTTTGTAATCAAACAACAAACCAAATCAAGGAGTTGAAGAGAAGGTTTGAGGACAAACTGGCTGAGGAAGTTAAGGATAACCCTAAATCTTTCTGGCATTATGCCACTCAAAAATATAGCAGCAGATGCACAATCACAGATATCATGCACAATAATAAATCAGTTGCTGATCCTGAACTGAAAGTTGAAATTTTCAACCAATATTTCTCTTCTGTTTTTTTTGTCCAACTCCAGTATTCTATATCCTACACCTCCTTTATATAATGTATCACATAATATGGAACCAATACTGATTACAGATACTTTGGTTCTAAAGGAACTCACATCCCTCAAACTGAATAAATCTGCTGGCCCAGACAGCATTCACCCACATATCCTACATGAATGTTGTACAGTTTTGTGTCATCCTCCTTCCCTGCTGTTCAATTTATCATTAAATATTTCTAGACTACCTCAAGACTGGAAAAGTGCACATATCATTCCTATTTTTAAAACAGGTAGAAAGGACCTTGCCAAAAATTATTGAACCATCAGCAGTTGTTAAGGTTACTGAAAGAATAATCAACTATGCAGTTGCTAAACACCTTGAAGCAAACTATGTTTTACATAGTTCACAACATGGCTTTTGTTCTGGAAGATTAATTTAAAAATCTTTTTCCACAAAATAAGTTCTTCAAAGAAAAGTAAAGAACTCCATTAAACCAAAAATGAGCAAAACTAAAATGAAATAATCTACCAAGCGTGAAAATACCACAAATCAGCATCAATAAGTAAATTAAACCCAAAACGAACATAAATTGCAATAAATAACCAACTCAAACTCAACACGATCAGAAAATAACATGATTAAGGCTCAATACCTCTATGCTTCCCCAAAACTAGAACAAATTTTGCACATTACTTAAAAAAATATAAATGTTTTTAGTTTTATAACTTTAATAAATCAAGTAATATTAACATTTTGATTAAAAAATATCAGTATAAGTATATTAAACGGACAATGCTCTTTCTATTTGTATTTTTTTTTTCAGTAAAGTGCAAATTATGTTCTGACCATCAAAAGGCATAGGGGTTTTGAGCCCTACTCATGTTAATTTCTGCTCATTTTGAATTTAACTCGGTTATTTATTGTAATTTCTTTTTAACAACAATTTTTAAAAACATTCACCCTTTTAAAAATCTGGACACAAATAGTAGTGTTTAATTTAGTTCCATACCTCCTCTAGTTGACCTGAAATGGGAAACTTGATATATTTTCACCAAATCAAAAAAAAATTTTGATTGTATGTGTTTGGAGAAAAGGTGGGCAGGAGAGGGGGGTTTGTTGCCCTCCAATCACATTCAACTGTTAAAAAGGGCACTACCACTTTGAAGTTTACATTGAATGAGCCCTTTTTCAAGGTTCTGCGACAAAGATTTCAGTAAGAATTTATATGCTCCCAGGGCATAACTTATAACTATTGCTCTCAATAATGTGAGGAAAGTGTCCTGGTCAGAGGTATAACATCCAGAACTTTAAACTGCGTGGAAAAAAAATAGCTATCTCGAAATTTTGATTGGATGTGTTTGGGGAAATGGTATGCATGGAAGGGGTGTTAGTTGCCTTCCAATTAATTTTGACTATAAAAAAGGGCACTAGCCATTTCAATTTCTAATTGAATGAGCCCTTTTTGATGTTTCTACAATAACACATTCTATAAAAACCTTATATTCCCCCAGGGCATAACTTACAACCCTTGCACTGAGGGCTGTGAGGGGGTTGTCATCCTCAAAAACCTAATTTACAGAACTAAAAACTATGTTGAATAAAATGACTATCTCAAAATTTTGATTGGATGTGTTTGGGAAAAAGGTGGGTGTGAGAGGGGGTTAATTGCCCTCCAATCCCTTTCAAATATTAAAAGGGGCACTAGTCCTTTGAATTTCCAATCAAAAGAGCGATTTTTTTAAGTTTCTATGACAATGCCTTCTATAAAACCTTATATGCCCCAGGGCATAACTTACAACCCATGCCCTGAGGGTTGTGGGGGAGTGTCCTCCTCAAAAACATATTTTCTATCTGGAAATCAACTACACTCAACAAAATGGCTATCTCACAATTTTGATTGGATGTGTTTGAAGGAAAGATGGGCATGGGGGGGGGGTTAGTTGCCCTCCAATCACTTTTGACTATTCAAAAGGGCAGTAGCCCTTTGAATTTCCAATTGAAAGAGCCTTTTTTGAAGTTTCTACAACAATGCCTTATATAAAAACCTTATATGCCCCCAGGGCATAACTTAAAACCCTTGTCCTGAGGGTTGTGGGGGAGTATCCTTCTCAAAAGCATAATTTCTATCTGGAAATCAACTATGCTGAACAAAATGGCTATCTCAAAATTTTGATTGGATGTGTTTGGTGGAATGATGGGCATGGGGGGGGCCTAGTTGCCCTCCAATCACTTTCAACTATTAAAAAGGGTACTAGCCCTTCAAATTTCTAATTGAAAGAGCCTATTTTGAAGTTTCTACAACAAGGCCTTTTATAAAAACATTATACGCCCCCTGGGCGTAACTTAAAACCCTTGCCTTGAGGTTTGTGGGGTAGTGTCCTCCTCAAAAACATATTTTCTATGTGGAAATCAATTATGCTGAACAAAATGGCTCTCTCGAAATTCTGATTGGATGTGTTTGGGGGAATGATAGGCATGGGGGGGGGGGCTAGTTGCCCTCCAATTACTTTTGACTATTAAAAAGGGCCCTAGAACTCTCAATTTCCAATCAAATGAGCATATGAAGTGCCCTGTTCTAAAGTAAAAAAAAATAATATGTGGTTCATTGTACCAACATTGCTCTTATATGTCCTAACAACTATACTTAAAACCCTTGCCTCGAGGGTTTTGGAGGAGTTTTCTACTCGAAAAGATAGTTTTTACCCTGAAATCTAGTACGCTGAACAAAATGGCTATCTCAAAATTTTGATTAGATGTGTTTGGGGGAATGATTAGCATGAGGGGGGGCTAGTTGCCCTCCAATCACTTTTGACTATTATAAAAGGGCACTAGCCACCCCAATTTCCAGTCGAATTAGCCCTTTTTGAAGTTTCTATGACAACTCCTTCGATACTAAGTGCCTGTCGAAGAAAGAAGAAAAAAAAACACATTGTGGCCACATTGTTCTTTACTTAGGCAGCACTAGCAAGGTGCCTATGATCTGTTGACACCAATCTCCTTAAATCATATGATCACATCACCAAGTTGCTTGATATTGGGGTGCCTGCTGACATGATTCTACTTGACTTTTCTAAAGCTCTTGACAAAGTGTGTCACAATGGACTTGCAATTAAAATACATGTAGTAAAGCTTGAAGAGAAAGCCCTGCTCAGGATCCTTGCTTTTCTTTATTTGCATAATCAACATGTTCAGTTCTCTGGTAATTGTATTCTTTCTTCCTTAATGCAAGTTCTGAGTGGAGTTCCTCAGGGAAGTGTCTTGGGTCCTAAACTATTTAATATCTTCATCAATGATGCTCCTTCCATTATCAGCAGTAAATCAACTCTTTATGCAGATGACCTGAAGCTTCTTGGACTAGTCCTGTGAAGATCACTCCCTGCTACAAAATAATCTTCAACTGCTGGGTCAATGGGCTGAGGCCTGGTTTCTTGAATTCAATGTTGCCAAATGCCATATCATTCACTTTGACAAACTGAATCCTTACCTCTCTTGTTTTTTCTTAGGCCACCCACTCTCCTCTGTAAATAATGAGCAAGATCTTGGTGTCAATATTGACAATGAACTAAAATTCAGCACTCATACCAAGAGGTCTGCTGCTGGGGCTAGTTAAACCTTGGGACTAATTAAGCAAACTATTTCTTCTTGTTCCCCTAAAGTCATCAGTCTTCTTTATAAGGGACTTGTGCATCCTAATCTTGAAGTTGAAATGTCTCTTGCCTCTCCATATTTTAAAAAAGACATAAAAGTTCTTGAAGAAGTGCAGAGACATGCTACTAAAGCAATATCTGGCATGCAAGAGCTTTCCTGCCCTGTAAGACAATCAAAGCTGAATCTCCCTATAATTGTTCACAGGAGAAATAGAGGGGACGACATTTTAACCTTTAGGTTATTGAGCACTAAAATTCTCCCAGCATTATTCCCTACTGTTGGTACCTATTCAAGAACTAGAGATCATCACCTGAAACTTGTCAAGCAGTCTACAATATCTAGAATCTGTGCTTAATTCTTCTCAACTTGTATTGTCAATATTTGGAACAAACTATCTAATGAAATAGTTCCTGCTGAATCTATTGATGTTTTTAAACGAAGGTAAGATGCTTAGTGGTCTTCCAGAGCATAAACTCAATTGGGATGCTACTGAAGATGCAACAGCACCTGGTCACTAGTGAACCTGTATGCAACTAGTTATCATTCTGGAGCTCTACAAGGAGAAATCCTTAGGTTGCTCCTAGCTGCAATTTAAGATAATTTTATAGGTGGCCCTGTAATTTAGTTAGGATGAAAGTGAAAACACCATTTGATGCCTTTTTTTATGCTCTTTCATAATTCAATAACTGCTTCTATGGCTAATTGCATCTTGAGCCCTTAAAGGGGCCCTGAAGGTATTTTATATGACATATGAAAGAGCATAAAAAACATCAAATTATGTTTTCACTTTCATCCTAGTTAAATTATATGGTCCACTGCAAATATACCATGAACTTTACCCCCCCCTCTAATGTGCAAATATATACCCTAAATTGTCAACAGCAAAGTTTTGAATTGCAAGATTCAGTGCTATTTTTGTTGATGGCATTGTTTGGGGTTTGACCAGTAGGTCATATGCCCTTGATGGCATTTGAAAAACTTGAAACAGTAAGAAAGCAGTTTGAATTGAACATCAAATATTTGGTAAGTTAGGTTAGGCTACAACTTCTTTGAATGGCTACAAAAATGAAATAACTTTACCTTAAATTACCTTAAGTCACAGCTTGAAGCAAAATTAAGGATTTTCATCCTTGTAACGCATCCGTTTAAAGGCTCAAGATGCAACTAGCCCCAGAAGTGATTAGGCTACTAAAATATGAAAAAGCATAAAAAAGGCATCAAATGATGTTTTCAGTTTCATCCTAGCTAAATTATAGGGCCACCAAGAAATTTACGATATGTTTTTAAAATAAATCCATTAATTTCAGCCTATCATATGTCAAGCCTTGTTAAAATTGGGCTTTAACATTTGATTAATTCTGGACACATAGCATAGCCTAGCATGAATTTGAACTTGCCTTTTAATATCGCTAGCAATTTGTCAAATATTAGCAGAAATTTGTAAGCCGATTCAAATCCTGGCTGAAGTTAATTTGAGATTCGCTATTTACAAATTTCCTGACAAGAGGCAAGCAGTATTCCCAGTGTTTCCACTTCTCCCGATTTTTAGGGAGATCTACCGAATTTCTAATCAATCTCCCGATAAAAAAAGAAAATACCGAATCTCCCTAAAATCTCCAGAAAACTTAATCCCCGAAACATTTTACTTTGTGGTCATTCTTTTTTTTTCTTTTTTTTTACCTGGCCCTTGCCTGTGGTCTTCTAGGGATTTTTCCTGACGTCCCAGGCAATTGAGGCGCTGCGATTTGAATTTATTGGCATAGGGTGAACAATGCCCATTGTCAATTCCATAGTGGTTGCATTGATTTTCTGTTTTTGATCATTTAAACACCTTCAAGGTTTGTAATTAATTAATTATTTTCAATTCATAAACTAACCACAGGTGCTGGCTTGCACCAAGAAGATGGGAACTAGCACTATGTGGGTCCAGCTGATTCAGTAGGTTCAAAAGTATCCAGAGTTACGGCAAATTTAAAGAAATATGACAAAAATTAGACTTTGTCTGCAGTTGCTCTGTAGAATTGAAGCGGTTTGCTTCAAATGATCCAATACAAGAAACAGAGGCGAAAATTGCAGCATTTTGAGAACAATTTACGATTTTTGCTGGTTGACAAGTTAGTCCCATTCCTGAAAAATATGCCGTATACTCGTAAGAATGTTACTGATAAAGAAAGACTGGGTAAGCAGAAAGTGACGAATATAGTCCGCCAGGGCCTTTCAGTGTATTATAAAACATAAAATTGCGAAAAAAGGATGAAAACGAGCACAAAAAGTCGAAAAGTGCCATTGACAAAGAATGGTGGGAACATTCCGATAGAGCCAACGATGATAAAACAGTGACTCTGACAGCCGTGGATTAATGGAAATCGGCTTTGAGTGCGAGGGAACATCGTGGAAGCCAAACTTAGCAAAGTTTGTACAATACTTGTTTTCCTTGCCATTTTTGAACGTAGCTTCAGAAAGACTGTTCAGCTTACTCAAGAAGTAAAGGCAGACAGAAGGAATCATTTGGTAACAGTAACTTTGGCTTCCACAATTCAGACGAAACTTGAAATGAAACGAGACTGAGTTACAGCAGACACACTGACGGTTGACCAGCCCCTCAGAAAGAGGCTAAAAGGAGTAGTAGCGTATGCCAGCATAGCTTAGTTACGGCATGATCAGAGGAGGCTGCTCACATAAAAAGCCATGCAATAAACACAGATTATGAATGTAATGTGGTATATGTATCTGAAAGTTCTGCTATTTCTTATACTTTTTTTCAGTTATATCAATACTAATGAACTACGATTTTGCGCTTTCTCTTTATCATTTGTGAATACCTCTGGGGATGGTGGTAACAAAAAATTATCCACTTAACTCAGACTCAATGGTCAAAGGCCTAATGTCTGTAATTCGTCCATATTTTCTTTCCCAGTCCTGAACTTAGTGGGCTGTTGTGTGGAATATGAAAGGGTCACAAAAAGTAAGGGTCGATAAAGAAAAATGTCTTAATTAAACAGCTTTAGAGTCTGAATGAAATATAAATGCACTTAGTTTCAAAATTAAATACATATCAAGCTTCTAGCTGCTTCCTTTTGTCATGTTTGACAACGTTCATTGACGAATTTTCTTTCCGGAATTGCAGCTGGCTCCAGTAAATCTGCACTCCAAACATTTAGAATGTGGTACTTTATACTTAAATCGCTCGAACACCTCCAAAAACTCAATGCAAAATACAAAAAACTGAAAATTCTACCAAATCCTGAGATCCATCTCCCGATTTTCTTCCGAATCCTGAGAGCCATCGCCCGATTTTCTCCCGAAAATTGGCAAGATTCTACAGATTGTTTGAAAAGATAAGTGGAAACACTGCAAGCAGTATTCCTCTTTTCAAAAATTGGAAATGCCTGTTTGGGAAGGATTCACTGAGGAAGAATTGAAAAATATCAAAGGTGATAAAGGTTTTGAAGTTGCTCAAAATTTTTGGGGCAGTATTAAGACTATTCTTCTCTCAGTATTTGAAGAAAGATCCCCCTACGAGCATAAATTACAGAAAAGTTAAGCTAGGCTAGCCTACCAATAACTCAAGTTCTGAGTAAATTTGGGGGCCCTGAAGGTATTTCATTTTTGTAACCACACAAAGAAGTTATCAACACTAGTTAAGTAACTGAAAAGTGGTTAAAAACATATCACTAGTTTATAAATAAGTTGTTCAAGAGTAATATATTCCAAAAACTTTATTTATAACAATTCAAACCTCATTTATTAGGCAACTCAATTCAAACCATTTCAAGTTTTTCAAATGCTGCTGACAAAAATAGGGTCAATATTTACCAAATCACATTATTGAGTTTGGAATAAAGTGAATAGGCTACACCATTCAATGCCTTTTTTATGCTGATTATGAATATAATAATCATTTCCAATAGAAATGGTTATTATATTCATAATCAGCATAAAAAAGGCATCAAATGGTATATTCACTTTAGTTGTTACTCAGTAATATGATTTGGTAAATATTGACTAAAAATAGTGCTGAATATTGCAATTCAAAACTTTGCTGTCAACAATTCAGGGTATATATTTGCTTATTATGGGGGAAGGGGGGAGGTAAAGTTCAAGGTAAATTTGAAGTAGTCCATATAATTTATCTAGGATGAAATTGAAAACATTATTGATGCTTTTTTATGCTCTTTTATTATTCATATAAAATACCTTTGAGGCCCCTTTAAGGGCTCAATATGCAATTTGCAACAGAAGCAATTATTGTATTATGAAAGAGCATAAAAAAGGCATCAAATGACATTTTCACTTTCATCCTAGCTAAATTATTGTGCCACCTGCAAATTTACCAAGTCGTCGGCTGGGAGGATGATTGTCGTATCTGACTCGAGACGAGTTTCAAGAAAAACGCGATTGAAGTTTGAAACGCGATATCTTTTTTATTTAATGACGAAACCGGGATTTTTTTTATCTCGACTGTAGTCGCACTCAAGGGCTACAACCTGGTTGAAATTTCGTTCACCTGGAGCAACTGGATATTGAGATATTGCTTGTTGAAAAACAGATACGACAAAACGCTCGCGGAAATTTCTTTTTACGGAAAACCAATACGACAATTTTGCTCTGAAAACTAGCAGCGTAAATGTCTTATCTCTTAGGAACTCAGTTTTGCAAGCTTTAAATTTTAATCAATTTCGAATATAAAAGCATAAGAAAAACTCAGCACTACTTGGGTACAAAGAAACATCGTTCCAACGAAACTGGACCTACTTTTTTATGTTTTATCGAAAAATGCTTTGTAGTATGCTTGGTCCTCCAGCGGCATGAACTTTAGGAGGCTTTTCACGTCCTTGATCTTTTCCTCAGGCATCTATCCAAATTTCATGTTTTTCTAAGCCAGGCAATTAATTGGACAGGTAAAAATTCTATGGATTTGCAGAAAAAAACACTATAATAGCAAAAGACTTAATAAGTAGCCTAACATCAACTTCCAGTCAACCCTAGGCTTATGCCAATACTGTAATAATGAAATTGTTACTTTATAATATGCTGAAAACTTATAGCTATTAATCAGATGTGTATGCTTCATTCTGTTTTATCCACATTACCTTAATCACCTTAATCCATTTGAGAGCTTTAAGGTCATCCAGACCTGTAGTGCTCTTGAGTTGATGACTCCCAGTTGAACTTCCAGTGGGAGCACTGACAGTAGAGTCCTTCAGTTCATTGCACTGGTTAATGACTCTTCTTGAAAAATACATTTAACAGATTCTTGATCTGGAGCTTAATTTTGGTAGCTTCTTTGAATTTCCTCTTGTGATATGATGACTGGTAGCCTACTGTGGTTACCCTTGAAGATGGTGGAATTTTCCTCTTGGAGTTTATAAGTCAGGATCATATCACTATGCATGCATCTGCAGACAAGGGTAAATTTTTTGCAGTTCATATTGTTGATTTACAAATAAAGTAAACATACGACTTTATGCCTTTTTTTTACGCTATTTCCATATATAATAATTATTTTTGTTGGAAATCAATTTTGCCCCCACTCCTATATATACCAATTCAGGGTATATATTTGCACATTCAGGGGTGGGGTAAAGTTTAAACTTACCCCTTATTTATATCAGAAAATAAAATTTACCCCCCCCCTAATGTGCAAATATATACCTTGAATTGGTATATATAGGGATGTGGATAAAATTCATTTCTGACAAAAATGATTATTATATTTGGAAAGAGTATAAAAAAGGCATTAAGTGATATGTTTACTTTGTTTTTAAGTCAAAAATATGAACTGCCAAAAATTTACTGGTAGCTTTAGCTGCTTGAGATGTTCCTCATATGAAGCTGACTTTAGGCTTTTCATGCACTTTGTTGCTTGCCTCTGGACATTTTCAATGAGTCTAACATCTTGCCAGTAAGAAGGACCAGCCTAGCAGATGCCAAAATCAAGATGGGGTTGAACAAGAGCCTTAAAAAGTTTCATTAATATTGTTGCCTCTTGGCTACTAATGGTCCTTTTTAATAGGCCAAGGATGGAGTTTGCTTGGGAAATAAAATGCTGGACATGGCTGTGGAACCTCAACCCTCATCAATGATCACACAAGGTCCCTTTCTTCTTCTCTTTTCACTAGATGGTCCCCTGTATTAGTGATTGGATTTAAAATTGAATATGTAGCCATTAGGTTATTATGTCCAAGGTGCAAAATTGGAGAAGCCAGTCTAGAGTCCAATTCTGTAGCCTGTCTAGATCTTGTTGGATTTTATGTGGGTTAGCAATTCCAAAAAGTTTGGCATCATAAGCGAAGAAACGCATATTGTTTTCCATATGATTAAAAATATCGCTGATGTACATCAGGAGAAGGGTTGAACCTAATACACTTCACTGCATCACCCCAGTCATTACTATGGCCTCATCAAAGCAGATTAGCTGGCATCTGTCTCATACGAACGGATTTTATGCTTGCAGTTAGTGAGAAAATTCATCAGCCAGGCTATCAGGGATGTATTGATACCAGCAGCAGATAATTTCAATAGCTATTGACTATAGGGCACTTTGTCAAAGGCCTTAACAAAGTCTAGCAGCAGTAGGTCAACTGGATGCCCTTGGTCAATCAGGTTTGTAATTATCTTATATGGTTCCAATAAGTTTGTTTTAGTAGATTTTCCTGACTGGAATCCATGCTGCTTGGATGACAAGATCTTGTTTGTGGTTAAATGTTTGAGCAATGAATCATTAACTAAGCATTCAATCATTGTAACCACGACTGAGGTTAGGCTGATATGTTGATAATTCTCAGGTTTGGTGCAGTCCCTTTTTTTTAAATTAAAAGACATTTTTGAACAATTTAGACAGGTTATCCAACTTTTCTCAATAGCCCTATTTCATAATGGCATAGTGCTATAGACTATGCCAAAAGAGTATGGGTAACTTACACAGGTAGGACCTGTTGCTAGTGCTAACAAAAAAAAACCTTAACATATTTTGTGTCTGGTGACACTACACTTTTTTGTGTAATAATAAGTATAATTATTCTGATTTGTGTAGCTAGTAAAGTAAGTATAGTAGTAAGTGTCTGATCTCGGTTCCTGACTAAAAAATAGTTATGAAGCTTGAAAAAATGAACACTGGAAAAATGAGATTTTTTGTTCTTGTAAACTGCAAATTTCATAATGCTGTGCAAAATTAACCATCTGTATTCTTAGTTGTTTTTTTAAGTAACAATATTTGAAGTTGTTTTTGAATAGTCTTTGAAGTAACTTTTTTTTATTTAACTTCAAATATATGTTGGCCATACTTTATTTTTGCAAAGGATATATCTGAATCAATGAAAATATGATATGAATTGATGAAAGATTATACTACTTGAAAAATGAACACTCAAACACCACATGAGCATCAATCTAACATTTGATTATTTTTTTTTTTTTGTAAACTGTAGTTTCTACAAATGTTTATAAATTATAACTTAAGAACAATAACAGATCTTGGAATTAGTCTCTAAAGTACCTTTTTTTGGATGAAGTCCCTTCCAAGTCCTTTTTATGCAAAAACACCCTTAAATCCCCCAGAAGTCTCTAAAATCACCCATTTGGGAGCATGGTATACTTGAAAACTGAAGCATAATAAATTTGAAAGAACCACTTTAGATAATATAGCTTCTCCACAAATCTGGTTGTACTAGTCTCTTGGCTATGCTGTTGCAGTTAAGAAAGAAGCAACAAAACAGTGGGAACTTTGTCTGTTGGCAAAGTGTCTATAAACTGTTGTAAACATTTGCAGCTAATAACAGCACAGAATTAGCCTATATGGTGCTTGGGATTCTGGGGTCACATTGTCATACCATTGAAGGAAAGAGTAACATTGGTCTATAGGGTGGTTGGAATGGATTGGCCATATCATTGTAATGTTCAAGGATAGATAATTTCCTGTAGCTTCACAAAATGAACCATACCTGTATGAATTTGTTTGAATTTACTCTTATTTTGATGATACAAATTATACATTCTTTCCTTCTAAATGTTAGTTAATGAACTAATAGCAGGTTGACTGAGAAGAGGAGAGTATCGTATGTGGAATATTCAGGTAACAAAAACCTTGTACTTGAGTGTTTTTCCTCCTGTGTTTAAACCTACTTGTCTTTCATGTCTCCCAAGTTTATTTAGAAAAGACAATGGGCAACTGCAAATTTTGTCACTTCTGGTTAACTAAAGGAGACATGAGTGGCAGAAAGATAAACGAATGGTGTAGGATTGGTCATGATGAATTTTCTTTTTACTGCAGAATATGCAGGAAAAACTTTAGCTGTTGCAAAGGCTTTTAAACCTTCAATCAGCATGCTTTGTTGGACAAGCACAAGAAACAGGTTGCAATCCATCTCAATCCATTACAGTTACGATTATGTGGATCTGCTAGGCAACAGTCCCAATCAGAAGAGCAATCAGCTAGCAATTGAGGTAAAACTCTTGAGATGTTTCTTTTTTTTTACAAAGATGTGTCCATAAAAAGCAGAAATCATCTGAGTACTCAAGTCCTTGCAAGCTTTGTGTGATGGAATCATTGATGTCTTTGAAGCCATGTTCAATGGTAAGCTACTACCAGGATGTTGATGAGTGTAAAGAAAGCTATGTACTTGATAACTAATGCCCTTTGCCCAGACTGTAAACAGAATCTTATGAAGAACATGGGTTGAAGCTCACTTTGTTCTTGAGTACGACGAAACTGCAAACAGTGAAGGAAAAAAGAGCTACAGACTGTTGAGACCAAGCTGTGTGGTGAAATATCTGATGATGTCATGCATTGGGAGAAAGACTAATAATGATAGCCAGCAATTGACCTAATGTCAATAAGCATGGTTGCAAACAAATGCATTGAAGAAGAAAAAGTCTTTAAAAGAGCTTGTAAACATTAGGACTTGTAACACCATGTTGTGCACATTGGATTCATGAAAGGGATCAGGGAATTTGGAGAGGAGTCATCCAACTTTGTTGTTATCTTTAGTGGCTGGCACTCTTGAAAATTTTTTTGCATTACACTGCCATTGAAAAAACATTTGAAGAATGTTGCATTGTCAGCAAAGTACCTCAAGATTGTAAGCTACCAAAGACGGAAATATATGCTTAAAGAACTTGAATTTGTGTATTAATCATCTTATTTTTTCAAAATTGGCAGCAGTGTTTCAGAAGAACAAACCCCTTCTGCACACTTTTCATGCTGGTATGAAAAACTTACTTCTCACTGTTTTAGCAAGACTTCTGAAACCTGACATTGTCATTTCTCCTGATAAAATTTCTACCAGTTTGCTTGAGTGCTTGGACAACTATTTGCAGGACACGGTTGTAGATGAGCATGTTGAATGTGCATTAGATGGGCAAGAACTCACCCTGGCAGAAAGACAAGGGCTCAGTCAAAAGGTATGAAGGCATTTCAAGGCAGCTGCCAAACACTTGGTCAAGAAGTGCCCCATCTCTTCTAATAGCCATCTTGCTTAGGGGCCTGGATCCCGTGGAAAGGAAAAGAGCTAAAAGTTCATCAGATATAGTTGTGCTTGCTTGATAGATCCTGGTAGGAGCAGGTGTTGATGATGTTAGAAGTGAGTGGATGTTGCTACAAGCCAAGATATCAGTAGAACCAACATCATCACGCATCAACCATTACTGGCATCAGAACTTCTCTATGGCAGATGCTTTTGGTGGGTAAAAGCATACTCTTTAGCTAAAGTTTGTAAAAGCTGCGTTGACATTGTTGCGTGGCAGTGCTTACAAAGAGAAGGATTTAATGCCTTTCAGGAAGACTTCTTCTTTCAGTCAGCTGTCATGTCAAAAAGAGTCCTGAATGCAAAGCTGTGTGCAATTGAAGAATTGAACACATATGGAGGCAAACCCAAAAGGCTTTCTATTCCTAAAGAGTTGTTGACTTTGACTTGGTCAAAACACTAAGACTATGTGAAGAGCAAAGCAAAAGAACAAGCTTCTGACCAAAGTGTCCAAGACCAACAGAAAGAAAGGGAGATAAACCTGGTTGACATCTCTGGAAAAAAAGAGTTAGATAGACTTGAGGAATCATTGCACGAAAAGGGGGCCTCTGAAAAACCAGAAAAGAGAAATTATTGATGCCCCCTTGAAAAAGACCACCAATTGCTTAAAGAGAGTGGTGGCTTCAATGCCTTCCGTGGACATCGCCTTGGCCAATTCCTCACTAGAGAGCGTCATAAAAACGCGGGAATGTGAACAAAATATATAAAAAAGAGTGGGCTGAAAAGGACATACAAAAGAGGAAGTTGGACCTGGTAAGCAAGCTAACCAATCTCTCAGAGAAGTTGAAGAAGTGACTGAGTTAGCTTGCAAGCTGAAGTCTTATGAAGTGTTTGTACTTGCACCATAAACGATGAGCCCATAGTCAATATGGGGTCTTATATGTGATTTATAAAATTGGAGTAGGGTTTTCTCCTTACATCCCCAGGTTGTGGAAAGAAGTCTGTTTGGTATATTTGCTTTTACATAGCATTTTTTTACTCTGTTTAAAATATGGAGGTTGAAATTAAGTTTTTGGTCAAGCATGAGATCTAGGTAATTAATATGATTATCTTCTGGAATAGTTGTTTTATTTAGAGTTAGTTTTGCATTAACATGGTTTCGCTTCTGGTGAAATTGGATTATTTTTGACTTGGTGGGTGCAATGGGTAAATCTGAATGTTGAGAGAATTTTTCGAACTGGAAAAGTGACTTTTGCAGATTTGACTGTGCTATCTGAAAGGTGTTGCCAGATGACCATAGCACCAGATCACTTCTTTCCAGATCATGATTATGGCATTTAACTCAGAACTTCTTTTTCTTCTTCTTCTAATTCACAGCAGGCGGGCTATTCAGTTGGTACTATTTAGCCCTCTTCTTTTTGCTTCACTCGGTGGGCTAAAGAGCTACTGTCTTGGTTGTCTCTTATTTATGAGATATTATCAGATATCTTTCAGTAGATCTTTTGACTCAAGGAGTTCAAATATAAGATGATAGATATCGATTTCTGTGCTCTGTGTGCAGGTATAGTTGGCTAGGCTCTTGGCTGATAGTGAGATTTTGTGGTGTTTGAAGCATTTTAACAGTTTCCAAAGCAGGGTATGTTGCGCAGACGTCAGCATATTACATTCAAATAGGCAATGGTCAATTGTTTCATTATTCATATTACAATGCCTGCAAAGAGGGGACAGGGGAATTGAACCACTTGAATTAGAAAACTTATATGATAATGCAAGGAAATTTAGTCCATTTGTTCCAGAACGAATTCTATGATAAATTTTAGAAAGATACTTATTGGGAAAGGGGGAAAGGATAGGATTAATCTTATTAAAATTAATATCTGATAGCCTCCATCGGTAAATATCTCTAATTGGAATTGGTCTACCACTTGGCTGGTCAATATTTATAGCATTTTTTGCTATTTCATCAACCTGATGATTACTACTTATGCCAGAGTGGCTAGGAATGTACTGAAAATAAGTTTTCATGTCACTTGAAGCAAGATTATCAATAATACTGAGACAATGATAAGTGTCAATGTCCAACTTATACTGAGGAACTGAGGCCAGCAACTCAAGGCTTGATAGAGAGTCGGAATATATGATAATATTATTTGAATTTGCAATCAAAGGTTGGTTTTCCTTAAGGTGTTCTAATGCCATGATTATGGCTTTTAACTCAGCAGACATTATAGATAAATTATTATATAATCTCTCGCCCATTGCAATTTTCAGGTGAGGAAAGAAAACACCACTTGCAACCTTCTCATTCCTTTTTGACCCATCAACAAATATTTGGAAGAGATTTTTATAGGTAATTGTATTAAATTCTGCACATTTTTTCCGGACAAAAGCAATGGGGGTTAAATCTTTATTCCACTTGGAGAAGTCATTATTTAGTATGGAACTTGACCAAGTCCATTGGGGGGGATTGGGGGAAAGTGGGTGCAATAGACTTTGCTGGTATGGGGAACTTCTTCTGAATATTGATATACTCATCTGCAATGCCTCTATACATGGCTGGATTTCTTAACCAATTATGTAATGTGTGTGAGCTATTTGATTCAATTTTGCCAAATTTTCAAAAATTTATGTTCTTCTTCTTCTATTTAACAGCAGGCGGGCTTTTCAGTAATGCTATTTAGCCCTTTTCCTTTTGATTCCCTCTGTGGGCTACAGAGCTACTGGCTTGATTGCCTCATATTTATTAGATATTTTCAGATATCTTTCGACTCTAGGAGTTCAAATATAAGATCATAGATGTCGATTTCTATGCTCTGTGTGCAGGTATAGTTGGCTAGGCTCTGATAAGACAATGATAAGTGCCAATGTCCAACTTATACTGAGGAGCTGAGGCCAGCAACTCAAGGCTTGATAAAGAGTCGAAATATACTATAATATTATTTGAATTTGCAGTCAAAGGTTGGTTTTCCTTAAGGTTTGTAATGCCATGATTATGGCATTTAACTCAGCAGACATTATAGATAAATTATTATATAATCTCTCGCCCATTACAATTTTCAGGTGAGGAAGGAAAGCACCACTTGCTACCTTCTCATTCATTTTTGAACCATCAAAAAATATTTGGAAGTGGTTTTTATAAGTAATTGTATTAAGTTCAGCAAACTTTTTCTGGACAAAAGCAATGGGGGTTAAATCTTTATTCTACTTTGAGAAATCAGTATTTATTGTGGGAATTGACCAATTCCATGGAGGGGGATTGGGGGAAAGTATGTGCAATAGACTTTGCCGGTATGGGGAACTTCTTCTGAATATTGGCATACTCATCTGCAATGCCTCTATAAATGGCTGGATTTCTTAACCAATTATGTAGGGTGTGTGAGCTATTTGATTCAATTTTTGTAAGATGTTTTGTCAAGAGAAAGCTACGTCTCTCCCTTATTGTTGTTAATCCACTCTCCATAAGTAGAAGCTTGTGGGTTTCCTAAGACCAAATATGAGACGTATTATATCATTTTGTGTTGTTTCAATTTTTTGCATCTGGGTCTTTGCACATGCACCATAGACGATGAGCCCATAGTCAATATGGGGTCTTATTTGTGATTTATAAAACTGGAGTAAGGTTTTCTCCTTGAAGCCCCAGGGTGTGGAAATAAGTCTTTTTAGTATATTTGTTTTTCTATAACATTTTTTTATTGTTTTTGAAATGTGGAGGTGGAAATTAGGTTTTTCGTCAAGCATGAGACCTAGGTAATTAATATGATTATCTTCTGGAATAGTTGTTCCATTTAGAGTTAGTTTTGCATTAACATGGTTTCGCTTTCGGTGAAATTGGATTATTTTTGACTTGGTAGGTGCAATGGGTAAATCTGAATGTTGAGAGAATTTTTCAAATTGGAAAAGTGACTTTTGCAGATTTGACTGTGCTATCTCAAAGGTGTTGCCAGATGACCATAGCTCCAGATCGTCAGTATATTGTAGATGCGTGTTGGGGAGGTTCATGTCCCAGAGATATAGGGCAAAGAGGAGGCAACTGAGGACTGCTCCCTGAGGTAGGCCTTTGGTTATTGTCTTTTGGGGTGAAGAGGCTGAACCAACACAAACAATGAAACTTCGCACTTCTATGAAGGATTTTATAAAAGATACTAGCTTGGGGGGTAGTCCAAGGTTTGCAAGTTTATATAATAACAAGACAGAATTAACTTCTTCTTTTTCTTCTACCAATCAAAGACCAATTATTTTTCAAGATTTACTTCTTTGGTTTTGTCATGATAGGCTAATTTGGCTTTAGGTCTTAAAAAAAAAAAGGACATTATATATCATAACAATTTATGTAATGGTTTCTCAAAAGCCCATAAAGGTTCTTCGTAGAACTTGAATTCAATAACGCTAAAGGCAGAAAAAAAAATAGTTAGTGAAGTTATTCTGATAAAAAAAAGGCTAGAATTTGGTTGATTAGTAGTTATATGACTGGGAGTGACACCTTACAAATTATTTAATTTACTATTAAAACAAAATAATTGTGCTTTTCAACCTTAAGGAAACATTTATGAATGTATTGTATATATCTAGGCATTGTAAATTTTGAGTAGCCAATCTTTAAGCAAGTTGGATGTGCAAGGTATGAAGTCTTATAAAAGTACCAAGGATATCAAAATAGAAACAATTTTTGCCTACTAAACCCATCTTAGGATTATTCATACCTGAAAACCACAACTAAGCAGACTGGCAAGTCAGTTAACAGTGAGCTAAAAATACCTAAGCCTGACGGATCTCAAATGAGCGCTTCAGACGTAAACGAGTTCTTTGCTGGCATTTGCACCACCTACCCCTCAATTACAGAGGCCGAACTGGTTGATCTCTTAGTCGATTGTGAAACTGACGAAATAAAACAGTTTACCGAATTTGCTGTTTTTAAAGAACTTAAAAAACTAAAACCGAATTGCTCTTCCTACCCTGGTGAGTTGCCGGTCAAACTTATTCGCGAATATGCCTTGTTTTTAGCCAAACCATTGGCATCGATCATCAATCAGTGCTTCAGTGAACAAACCTTTCCTGATGCTTGGAAGCGAGCCTATGTTCGCGTAATACCCAAAGTTAAAGGACCTAAGACATGTGATCAGTTAAGACCTATTTCGATCACACCGAACTTTGCTAAAGTTGCAGAATCTTTCATATATCATGAACTTCTCACGGACATTTCACCGTCACTTGACCCTTTCCAGTATGGTTGCTTGAAGGGATGCAGCATGTCTGTTTATTTAGTACGGCTTTATCACCTAGTATTTGAATGGTTGGAGTTTGGAAGCTCGTTTGTAGATTTACTTCTGGTAGACTACTGAAAGGCATTTGATTTGATTAAGCACCCTCTTGCCGCCCAGAATCTCAAGTCAATGGGTGCCCGTAAGCACATCCTCCAATTGGTAGTTGATTTCTTACGTCACAGGTATCAAAAAGTGTACGCCCTTTTTCCCGGTGATATTGAATCGGAAGGGGTGGAAATTACATGTGGCGCCCCTCAAGGTACCAAATTAGCAGCTCTTCTTTTCCTGGCTGTTATCAACTATGTGCTTTCTGACTTTGACGATCGTTTTAAATTCGTCGATGATTTGTCTGTGCTTCTTAAATACCACGTAAAGGATTCGCAAGCTGTAGCCCAGTTCGACCCAAATTTTTTCGATCAGTTTAAATCACAGTGTACTGCGAACAGTCTTCAAATTAATGAGAATAAATCAAAGGTTTTGAGGTTCAACCCACTTAAACGCGATTTTACCTACCCCGCGACTTTGTTCCCTTCTGCTTCGTGTGTGCCTATCTTGGGCGTTACCTTTAGTGTGGACTGTTCGTTCTCTATTCATGTACAAGAGCTGGTTAAGAAGGGACTTTATGATATGCGGACACTGGTGGCGATGCGCCGCCTAGGTTTTCTAGTGTATCAGCTGAAAACCGCGTACCTCACTTTTATTCGATCCATCCTTGAATATGCGTGTCCCGTCTGGGGCCCACACAAGTTCATCACATAGATTATTTAAGTGATGATTTGGAGGGGATCCAGAAACGAGCTGTAAAGATCATTCTTTGCGACAAATATGTAGATTACAGCTCCGCTCTGAAGTCACTTGAAATACCAAGCCTTCGCGATCGCCGTTTTCAGCTGATGATTCGTTTTGGCCAGTTTTTATTGTCTAGTCCAGTACATAGTACAATATTACCATCTAAAATGCCTGTCCGCGGAAATACCAGAAGCAAAAGCAAACTTACGCCCGTCTCGTGCCGCAGAAACAGACTTAGTAACTCCGTTTTTCCTTTTTTTACAAGTGCTTTTAATAAAATGTAGAGAAGTGTTTTCATGTAAAAAAGTTTTCATGTAAAAAACAGCGCCTTTTAGTGCATTTTTTTAATGTGTCTATGACAGCTGTTTTCATTAAAATGATTCTGATTCTGTTTTGGTTGTTTCAAAATTTTAGGGCAGTATCCAAGGCTGTATCAAGGGGGCTAGGGGTTTGAACCCCCCCCCCTGAAATGCTTGTCCGACTCGTTAAAACGTGATAAAAATGCACGTGACTCTAATATGGCCCCAACTTCTAAGTAAAGCTACACCTTCTTAAACAGTTTGGTATATTTTTATTTATTTATTTTTTTGGATTTTTCATTCTTGCTTCTTTTTTTGAACCAGTTTTATGCTGCTACCAGAAGCTTTGTAACAGTACATGAAAATCTGTTTCAATAAAAATTGAATTTCTGAATTTTTGAAATATTTGAAATATTAATTTTTGAAATATATATGGTTGTTTAAGTTTCTTCTTAGCCAATTCAAACAAGCAGCTGTAATTTTTACTGTCCTTGGTACTTTAAAATTGTATGTTCTAAATGGCAAAAATAAGCTATTCGACAATTAAGTTTTTTTTTAAGATAATTTGTCTATCAATACGAACAATCTGAAAGCCTGAAAAATATGTGGCACTTTTATTATTGGAGTGCAAAATAACATGGCTTACACATCATCCCAATAAGTTCAATAACTAAGGGTTGATCTGTGTAAGTAATTACTTTGAATAGAAACAGTTCGTTACTATTTCTGTGACTAATTTCAGGAAATCAAGTAAAGAAAATACATAAGCAAAATGGACCGTCTCTTGTAGAACTACAGAAACAAGTCAATACAGAAGTACTGATAAGTTATACTTTTTTTTATTTTTTTCTCTTATTTTCTTTTCTATTTCCATTTTTTTCTCATCTGTCATATTTTATTTCTGTTGCTGATTCTCTTTTATTTTTGGGTCTTAAAGGGGTGTTGGGGCTAGAAACAGATTGGATGGATGCACAAAATACAAACAAAAGTTGAAGTGTCAAATTAATCATCGTATATTTATATCTTATTCTCTTATTCCTATTACAGAAGTTGAAGTGTCAAATTAGTCACTATATAGTATGTGAGATTAGGTCCAATTCACAAAAAGCAATAAAGCAGCGTAAGATTAACAAGAGCATTAGAAATGATGGGGTGGCAGTGTTTGTGGATTGAGTGGTGTTATGGTGGTGTTTAGACCCCGGCGCCGCGCCGATGAGGGAAGACCGGCAGTGGCGGGGCCAAAAAAAGAGCGCCGCCGGTAAGATATCGGCAGCTCGTCGCCGGCGCGATCAATGTTGACCGCAAACATGAATGTTTTCATCTGTCTATCTCAAATCACTGCTTAAATTTACAACAGATTAGAGTCTATTCAGGAGTTCAAAACTTCACAAGTCGCTGGCTGGAAACTGGTCTTCTTCATTATTCTTCAAGAGAAGTAGAAATCTGGTAGAAACGAAATGGCTGTGGCGTTTCAGAACCCTTGCATAACAGTTGAAGTATCTATTAGCTCTGTATTCTTAACATCAATAATTATGAAAATTAGTATTGTTTTTTCATCGAGCAGTGCTGTATAAAAAATTTCAGCTAATATACCAAAATATTTATCAGTTATCTTGTTAAGAACTTCTAATACAACTTTGAAATTGGAAGCTTATTTTTTTCATAACGCACTTTGCCAATAGCTGCTTTGTCACCTTTAAAACAGTTGAGATTGGCGCCTTTGATATTGATTGTTTTTTTTTTTTTTGCTTTTTTGGATTCCTAAGAATCCTTCCTTGTATTAAAAACTTGTTTTTAATAACAATTAAAAAAAAAAAACATTTTAAATTTTTTTTGGCTTCTTTATAGAATATATGTCATGTAGGCTAAGGCTGAACTGCTGATTTTTTTTATTGCTTTTGAACAGCTGAGCAGAAGCATGTAAAATATTGACAGAAGATCCTTTTAAATCTGTTAAAAGATTATACAGTGGGGAACCAATCACTTCACCTTCTCGTAGGTACTTAAAGTCCTGGAATTCTTAACTTCTTCAATTGATTTTTGGTTGGTTCTAGCTGAAGAAAGTTACGTTACTATCAACAGTTATCGTTTTGTCCCACAGTATTTACCTCAATTTCATCTGCCCGCCCTTCAGAAACCCTGTTAAGTTCTCTACCAAGTTGTTAATGGCATCAAAAAATTGAACCTTAGGATTCTACTTAAATTTTCAACTGAAGACCAAGTCTTTGTTCTTTCTTTTGCAATAGTAAGAGTTCCCTTCTCTTTGTCCATCAGACAGAGATGAACGTTAGGGGGGACCTTGGAGCCTAAGCCCCTCCCCCGGTTATCAATTGTGTATATTTTGCCTGGCACCTGGCAAATTCATTTAGTGACTCATAGTATGTAGTATTTTCTTCTTTTTTTTTAGCCATTCAACGTTTCAACATGTATGGTCAACACAAAACCGCTGTCTCATGTAGCTCCCCTTCAAAAAACCCATATTCCTCAAATCACAGTTAAAGAAGAAGTAGAATTATCGGAGCCTTGTGAATTTACTCATGGGAAATTCCTAACAGCAGCGCCATCTATCATTCAGAAAAATATAAATAAAGTTGCATCAGTGGAACCAGCTGTTCGGGAAAGGATTAACCTTGATGAATATGAACAAAGAAGAAAAGCCATCGAGGAGCAAAATAGAAAAAAGAAAGAAACTATTTCGAAAGCATTGCAAGCTAGGTAAGATTAAGTGTCCTAAATCTTGAAAAGTTGATGGTAATGCTTATGATATTTCTGGTAAAAATAGAGAAGAAAGACTTTATTTAATGAAAATATGGGAAGAAAAATCTATATATTGCGTCAGGTCAAGAAAATTTATGTATTACATATTGAATGAATTTTTTTATTTGCTAATTTAGCTGTGGTCCGTTAACTCTTTGCAGTATTGATTTCATCCCGACTTTTGCTTATGACGTTGACACTTGCTTGGGGACTCTTATGCAATACGTTTATGTTTGAAATTTTGACCTACCCCCTAATTAAGCTATTGTAAAATGTATTTAATCTATGTTCCCCTCCATCTCTACTGATATTAAACCCCCATATATGTCTATAGTGATGACAGCAGAATATAGATTAAATATTTTATCTCTAATTTTGGAAGGGAAAAACATTGTCCCATGGAATTGTTCCCCGTCCCTTTATTTTACAACACTGGTAAATGTTAATTATGTGTGTAATTATTTTACAATACTTTTACAACACTTTACAACAATATATTTTACAACACTTTTGTAATTGTGTATTTTACAAAACACTTATAGTTATTATATATAATTTATACTTATATGAATATTTTCAGGATCATGGTGTTGCATTTTCATATGACAGAAGAAATAAAACATTAAAAAAGAAAAAACGGACCTTATCACCCAGCACATCATTTTATATTGGAAAGAATATGAACTGAAGGGACTCTGAATTGGGGCATGCATATTGAAAGTTCCTATATGATCCTGATTAGCCTACATCAATCTGCAAATGAATAATTTTTTAAGACCCCCTTTCTTTCCGTTCCAATTTTAGCCTCAAATTTGTAATCATCCAACTAAGAAGCTCTAAAACATAGCTAACATATAGTAATTTAAGACAGTCATGCTGCATTCACGATTATTTTTAATGATTAACAATTAATAATTTGGACAGTTGAAAGACTAGCATTGAAAAATAAAATGAAAAATTTACTAAATGATAAATAGGAATGTAATTTTAAAGGAAAGAAAATCAAGAAAAAAAAAGACAAAAAGGGCTGTTGGAAAACTCTTATAAACACAAGAAAAATGAAGGTGAAAAAAACAATATACAGTTGAGTTGTGTCTCCTAAAATTAAAACATATGCAATCAGTTGAGTTTTATTTCTTAATCTGAATTGCCTTTTTTCTTTTCCTTTTTTTTTCTTTTTTTTTGTTCTTCTTTGATAGTCTGTTTTACTTGTGCTGTTGACGTCTTTTTACCTATACAGGTGAAATAATAGCTCTAAAAAAGTATCATATAAACTGTCAATAAAAGTCTCATTTCTTATGTGTTTTTTCCTGCTTAGGTATTCCAAAGGCTCTTTTTTCTGTTTATGTATTTTGCTTTAATGTGAAGCTAAAACTCCCTAAAAAATAATCCAAACATATTGTTTCTATTTTGAGGTTTTCCTCAAAATTTCTATATATTTTTTTGACTATTTGTTTATTCTTTATGATTTTAGAATTTCCGTTTTCATTCTCAATAAAGTGTATCAGGAGCATACTTTTCATTTCAAATAATGCTATTGTCAAATTTCTTTTTAAATGAAATGTATCAGGAGCATTTTTAAAGAAATGTAAATGACAAATTCATTTCTAATGTAATGTATCAGGAGCATCCTTTTCATTTCAAATAATGCTATTCTCAAATTTCATTTTTAATGAAATGCATCAGGAGCATTTTTAATTAAATGTAAATGACAAATTCATTTTAATGAAATGTATCAGGAGCATCCTTTTCATTTCAGATAATGGTTTTGTTAAATTTCATTTTTAATGAAATACATCAGGAGCATTCTTTTCATTTCAAATAATGCTATTATTACATTTCAGTTTTTAATGAAATGTAAATGACAAATTCATTTTTAATGAGATGTGTCAGGAGCATCCTTTTCATTTCAAATAATGCTATTGTCGAATTTCATATTTAATGAAATGCACCAGGAGCATTTTTAATGAAATGTAAATGACAAATTCATTTTTAATGTAATGTATCAGGAGCATCCTTTTCATTTCAAATAATGCTATTGTCAAATATCATTTTTAATGAAATGCATCAGGAGCATTTTTAATGAAATGTAAATGACAAATTCATTTTAATGAAATGTATCAGGAGCATCCTTTTCATTTCAAATAATGCTATTCTCAAATTTCATTTTTAATGAAATGCATCAGGAGCATTTTTAATTAAATGTAAATGACAAATTCATTTTAATGAAATGTATCAGGAGCATCCTTTTCATTTCAGATAATGGTTTTGTTAAATTTCATTTTTAATGAAATGCATCAGGAGCATTCTTTTCATTTCAAATAATGCTATTATCACATTTCATTTTTTAATGAAATGTAAATGACAAATTCATTTTTAATGAAATGTGTCAGGAGCATCGTTTTCATTTCATATAATGCTATTGTCAAATTTCATTTTTAATGAAATGCATCAGGAGCATTTTAATGAAATGTAAATGACAAATTCATTTTAATGAAATGTATCAGGAGCATCCTTTTCATTTCAGATAATGATATTGTCGAATTTCATATTTAATGAAATGCACCAGGAGCATTTTTAATGAAATGTAAATGACAAATTCATTTTTAATGTAATGTATCAGGAGCATCCTTTTCATTTCAAATAATGCTATTGTCAAATATCATTTTTAATGAAATGCATCAGGAGCATTTTTAATGAAATGTAAATGACAAATTCATTTTAATGAAATGTATCAGAGCATCCTTTTCATTTCAGATAATGGTTTTGTTAAATTTCATTTTTAATGAAATGCATCAGGAGCATTCTTTTCATTTCAAATAATGCTATTATCACATTTCATTTTTTAATGAAGTGTAAATGACAAATTCATTTTTAATGAAATATGTCAGGAGCTTCCTTTTCATTTCATATAATGCTATTTTCAAATTTCATTTTTAATGAAATGAATCTGGAGCATTTTTAATGAAATGTAAATGACAAATTCATTTTTAATGAAATATATCAGGAGCATCCTTTTCATTTCAAATAATGCTATTCTCAAATTTCATTTTTATTGAAATGCATCAGGAGAATTTTTAATGAAATGTAAATGATAAATTTATTTTAATGAAATGTATCAGGAGCATTCTTTTCATTTCAGATAATGGTTTTGTTAAATTTCATTTTTAATGAAATGCATCAGGAGCATTCTTTTCATTTCAAATAATGCTATTATCACATTTCATTTTTTAATGAAATGTAAATGACAAATTCATTTTTAATGAATGTGTCAGGAGCATCCTTTTCATTTCATACAATGCTATTGTCAAATTTCATTTTTAATGAAATGCATCAGGAGCATTTTTAATGAAATGTAAATGACAAATTCATTTTTAATGAAATGCATCAGGAGCATTTTTAATTAAATGTAAATGACAAATTCATTTTAATGAAATGTATCAGGAGCATCCTTTTCATTTCAGATAATGGTTTTGTTAAATTTCATTTTTAATGAAATGCATCAGGAGCATTCTTTTCATTTCAAATAATGCTATTATCACATTTCAGTTTTTAATGAAATGTAAATGACAAATTCATTTTTAATGAAATGTGTCAGGAGCATCCTTTTCATTTCATATAATGCTATTTTCAAATTTCATTTTTAATGAAATGCATCAGGAGCATTTTCAATGAAATGTAAGTGACAAATTCATTTTTAATGAAATTTATCAGGAGCATCCTTTTCATTTCAAATAATCCTATTGTTGAATTTCATATTTAATAAAATGCACCAGGAGCATTTTTAATGAAATGTAAATGACAAATTCATTTTTAATGTAATGTATCAGGAGCATTTTTAATGAAATGTAAATGACAAATTCATTTTAATGAAATGTATCAGGAGCATCTTTTTCATTCCAGATAATGGTTATGTTAAATTTTCATTTGCATTTCATGAGCATTCTTTTCATTTCAAATAATGCTATTATCACATTTCATTTTTTAATGAAATGTAAATGACAAATTCATTTTTAATGAATGTGTCAGGAGCATCCTTTTCATTTCATATAATGCTATTGTCAAATTTCATTTTTAATGAAATGCATCAGGAGCATTTTTAATGAAATGTAAATGACAAATTCATTTTTAATGAAATGTATCAGGAGCATTTTTAATGAAATGTAAATGACAAATTCATTTTAATGAAATGTATCAGGAGCATCTTTTTCATTCCAGATAATGGTTATGTTAAATTTCATTTTTAATAAAATGCATCAGAAGCATTCTTTTTATTTCAAATAATGCTATTATCAAATTTAATTTTTTAATGAAATGTAAATGACAAATTCATTTTTAATGAAATGAGTCAGGAGCATCCTTTTCATTTCATATAATGCTATTGTCAAATTTCATTTTTAATGAAATGCATAAGGAGCATTTTTAATGAAATGTAAATGACAAATTCATTTTTAATGAAATATGTCAGGATCATCCTTTTCATTTCATATAATGCTATTATCAAATTTCATTTTTTATGAAATGTATCAGGAGCATTTTAATAAAATATAAATGACAAATTCATTTTTAATGAAATTTATTAGGAGCACCTTTTCATTTCAAATAATGCTGTTGTCAAATTTAACATTCAGATCAGAAGTCAAATAAAGGAGAATATGAACATATGCTCCAAAAATAGAATTCTTAAAATTTGTGGAATTAATTGGAATTAATGTAAGAATCAAACATGGCTGACAATTATGTAATTGTGAAGGTAAAAATTGCGAGAACACTTGTGAATCATCAGCTAGAAATATGAAATATGTATCTCGTCTAGTGCAGAACGATATCATGGATAGAGTAGGCAATGTCAATCCGGAAACAGTTTTGAATGGAGCAAAAAATGCGAATTGTTCTTTGATAAGGGCCAATGAGACGAGTGATGTTACTTTATAGGAACGATTGTTCTTGTCACCTATTTCTATGATGATTGTAGAACAGAAGAAAGGTTTTTGTGCTTCGACTCTACACATGACTTGACTGGTGTAGGTCTTGCAGAGCAGATTTCTAGTCTCTGGCCAAAGTTTGGGTTAGACATGAGCAAGTTAGTTAGAATTGGCTTAGATGGATGTAATAACATGTGCGGTTTGTACAAGGGCATTCAAGAAATATTAAATTTTGGTAGAAAAATTCCTGGTAAAATTCCTTTGGTCTTAAATTGGTGCTGTAGACTCTTTCATTCAGATGTTCATTAGTAATTCTATTCATTCACTTATATTTTCCACTTTCTTGCATTAATTATAGTAATATTTATTTTTAACCCACATATATTAAGATATAAATAGTGGAGTAAACACTTTAGAAAACAAACAACAAAAAATGTGATACATAAACGAAAATCAACAATAACATTAAATAATAAAATTAATAAAACCGAAGGATCAAACCGTGAAGAGGCGACAAACGCCGATACGCTTTTTCTGAAACGTTTTCCTGTAAACCAGTAAGCTTCTCAGTAATATACGGAAGGTGAAACTTATTTACTATCTCTTGATTCCTATACCAAAAAGGAAGATAAAGACGAAATTTACTGAAGCGGAAATAAAACGCTCGAATATCACTATAATCGTTTTTCCTGGAAATAGGAAAAAGCCCAGAAGGTAAAGAACAGAATGATCTGAAAAATAAGGATAAAGCTTACCAGGGGCAATACGATTTTGTTTCCGTTGAGTGGCTACGCTTTTAGAGCAACCAATGTGGATCTTCATTCTAGCATCCCGGTGGTTGTAATTCCCAACCACTGCATCGAACCTACATGAGGGATGGACAAATTTGAGAACTTAGAGGTCTAGGAGGGGATAGGAATTCGTCTTCCTTCTTTTTTCTCCTCGATCTTCCCTTTTTCGTATATTTATTAATACTTTCCACTATGTTCACATTTTATCCTTTTTTTCTTCTTCCTTCTCCAAGATTATAATTCTAGAATTTTTCTTCGTATTTTTTTTTGAAAAAAAAATCCATGGCAGAAGTTCTTAAGTCTTCTTATGTCAATGCTTCATTCGAATTTTCTTTAGCACTTTTATTTATTTGCTTGTACTTTCCACTTTCCTTATATATTTCTTACTTATTTTTATCTGCTCAATTTTATCTTCTTCATTTATTTGCACTTTCTTCACAATTTGCTCATTCTTTTTCCTTTTTCCTTGTCCAAGATTGTAATTCTAGAATTGTATGGGTATATTTCATTGAAAAAATTCCTCGTAAATGTTCTTAAGTCGGTGCTTTAGACGGTTTTGTTCGAACGTTCTTTAGCACTTTTATTTATTCACTTATACTTTCTACTTTCTTTCATTTGTCTTTCTTCTTTTCGTTTGCTCATCTTCATTTATTTATTTATACTTTCTTTACATTCTTTCTCTTCTTTTTCTTCTTCTTTTCCGAAATTATATTTCTAGAACGTGTGCATATTTTGTTAGAAAAATTCCTGGTAAAAGTTTTCAAGTCTTCTTAAGTTAGTGCTTTTGACGGCTTGATTGAAATGCTCTTTAGCACTTCAATTTGTTTAATTATACATTTCATTTTCTTTACACTTGTTTCCTTATTTTTGCCCTTTTACATTCGCATACTTACCTTCACAGAGATGGCAGGGATAAGACTATGCTCTAAGTGTGAGATTTTTCGGACTTCCTCACTTAAAAAAATATGATGAAAAACAGACTGCTCAGTGTATTGTATACAGCATATTATAATGCATACTAAATCAACCCCATATTCAAAAGCACTAGGCGGTGACTTAAGCAAAGCACTAAAATTTTAATTTCTGTTCAAACGTCCCCCGTCAAGATAATTTATGCCCCCTGGTTTCATACAGTCACCCCAGGAAAGAAGGTTTCCTTATAGTTTCCTTAGTTTCTCAGTCTTTCCTAAATATTGGTCTATCCCTGAATCTTGACAAGTGTGAATTCTTATCTTATAATCTGTCTTCGTCTACTCCTCTGGTATGTAATGACTTTTCTGTAATTTCTGTCTCTTCCTTTAAGTGGCATGGTATTACTATTTCTAATTCTCTAGCTCTTTTTCTTAAACAGATTGTTACTGATTCAGCAAGAAAAATTCAGTTCAGTTATTCAAAAATTGTAGAAATCCGTGACAAACATAACAGAATAGCTCTTGGGTGCTTATTCCCGACTTATTCTGATCAGTCTGTGCTTTATTTTTCGGGTGTTCATTCTGTTCTTAAGCTAAAGGATTTAAAAAACATTAATGTTACATATTTCAAATTTTGCAAATTTCTTCTTTTTCTGCCGCCATGGACTAGAAATCGGTATCTAGTTAAAAATTTTTATGCTACGGATGTAACTCAAAAGGTCGGTGTCCTACACAAAAAGCTTTCTTCATATGCATTTTTTAAATTTGGTGCGTACCACGTTATTTTAACTGTCTTTTCGTTTTTTAATTTATTTTCTAGTGTTTGTTGATTTTTTTTTTTTTTTTTTTTTTTCTTTTTTATTATTATGTACTCCACTTGTACTACTTTTTGTTAGTTGTGGGTAATAAATGATTGATTGATTGATATATATAGATTCATCTATAACTATCTATATATATAGCTGAACCAAACAAGTTCAGAACATTTGATCTTTACAAAAAAAAAAAAAAATTCAATATAGCTTATGAATTTAAACATCTATGTATATAGATCCATCTATATATAGCTGAACCAAACAAGTTCAGAACATTTGATCTTTACAAAAGAAATTTCAATATTGCTTATGAATTTAACCATCTATATATATAGATCCATCTGTAACCATTTATTATTGTATGGGTAACCTACCGAAGTCCCAACAGCTCTTTGGAAAATGACCAGGTGATATGCTCCACAATTTCCTCTGTAGCAAGTGAGCAAGATCTGAGCATTGTAATTGTCAGTGACTTCAACTTACCTAAGGTTGACTGGCAGCAACGCTATACTGCCATTTTGACGTATGGGCCTACACGGGTCTACATGGAAACGTTTAACGAAAACTATCTCAAACAGCTGATAGATGAGGCCACGAGGGTGCATGGCACCGACTCACCAAGCCTCTTAGATCTCCTCCTCGTGAGTGATATTAGTATGGTAGAGAATATCGAAGTGCTAGCACCAGTTGGAAAATCTGATCATGCCGCTATAGCGTTTGACATCAAAGCCAAACCACAAGTGAAATCACTAGCTCACCCGAAGCGCAACTTTTACAAGGGAAATTATCAAGCGATGAGAAAAGACCTCCAAAATATTGACTGGGAAGAAATGTTCATGGACCAAGACTCACCTGACAAACTCTATGACATTTTCCTGTCGGTCATAAAATAAGCTGAAGGGCGACACATTCCGCTGATCAGAAGTCACTCGCGGGTAGCATTGTCAAACGAAACAAGTAGCCTCATAAAAGAAAAAAAAGACGCTTGGGAGGAAATGAAATCGAAACTAAAAAGTAAGCTTCCTGCTGACTCGGAAAGGGCTGGCTATCGAAAGGCTTCGAACAGAGTTCGAAAAGCAACCCGCTTTGAAGCAAATAAAAGCGAACAGAAACTAGCCTATAGCCTGAAGAACAATCCATATTGCTTCTGGAGATGCGTCAACTCAAAGCGTAAAGACGGAGGTCGAATTCCACCTTTTTTTGACAAGCAGCTGAACACCCTCATAGAAGACCCAAAGGGCAAAGCATACCTTCTTGGCAAGCAATTTGTAAGAGTCTGTACTCAAGAGCCAAACCTTAAAGAACCCATTCCCTCGACCAGCAGCACAAACGATCACGAGCCGATCTCCAGTATCAGCATAACTAAATCTTTAGTACTCAAGAAAGTGAAAGCTATAAACACGACAAAATCCCTAGGGCCGGATAAACTGCATCCAAGGGTTCTAAGACAGACAGCTGACTTAACCGTTCGTCCGTTAACAATCATATTCCATTAATCGTTGGATAAAGGTGAACTACCAAGGGTCTGGAAGAGCGCTGTCGTGTCAGATATCTTCAAATCTGGGAAAAGGGAGACCTAGTCAAATCACCATCCAATCAGTCTCACTAGTATTCCTGTAAGTTTCTCGAGTCTATAAAATCAGATCATGTTCTTATCTATCTAAAAAGCAAACAAATTCTAACTGATAAACAGTGTGATTCTCTAAAAACACCATCTGCGGAAATTCAGATGCTTTACGCAGTGGAAGACTGGAAGACCTCTCTTGATAAGGGACTTGGAATAGATTTTATCTATCTGGATCTCCAGAAAGCTTTCGACAAAGTGCCCCATAAGTGTCTACTTCTCAAGCTTGCGATATATGGCCTGGATGAGGGGCGAATACTTGCCTGGATAACGAACTTTCTAACGGGGCGCAATTAAGTTATTGCTGTAGAAGGTCAGATAAGCCAAATAGAATTTGACGTTATCAGTGGTGTCCCACAGGGATCTAACCTAGGTCCCCTTCTGTTCAACCTTTATATAATCCACCTAGTTGATGATATTGACTCACCAAAACTGCTGTACGCGGATGACACCAAGCTATACCGTATCATCATGTCTCCTGAAAACTCTGCAAAGTTCCAAGAAGATCTCCTCCGTATTAGCGCCTGGATGAAGACTTGGCTGATGGAAACTAATATTTCGAAAAGCCACCACTTGACCCTCGGAGCTGAATGTTCATCTGCATCATACAGCATTGGGCCCACACCACTTGCTCAAAGCACGGTCGAAAGAGATTTGGGTATCATGGTTGACCACAAGTTGACCTTTTCGGATCACTATGAATTAACCATAAAACAGGCTATGCGGGTATCAGCGCTGATCTGGAGAATGTTCAAGTTTCTCGATATACACGATATACGCGACCCTCATCAAGATGCTAATCCGCCCAGTTCTCGAATATGGTCATTGCACAGTTCGTCCATCCCTGAACAAGGATATAGATGCACTGGAAGCAGTTCAAAGGCGGATGACGAAGTTTTCCCCCAGTCTAAAAGACCTCCCTTATGAACAACGTCTTCGTCTGCTTCACCTACCAGCACTCTCATACAGGTTTCTAAGGGGTGATGTGATCGAGCTGTACAAGCTATGCTATGGCTGCTATGACAACGTCCCCGGAGAAGCACTGCTGGTCTTCAGCGAAAATCATCTACGTGGCCATCCCTTAAAGCTTCAAACTGAAAGGTTCTACAAAGATGTAGGTAAATGGGCCTTTCGAAACCGAGTCGTCGACACCTGTAACTCCCTACCCAAAGAAACCGTTCTGGCACCCTCCATCAGCTCTTTCAAGAACTCGTTTGATAAGATATACGAGACTCGTATGTACGACTTCAGTAACTTTAGAAGATTTATCTAAATTTTTTTATTGCCTTTTTCCTGTTTTGTAAGAGGC